>NC_143022.1:2762500-3005000 GCF_057628025.1 Oncorhynchus mykiss
GACATGTTGAATAATAATTACTGAACATTCACAATGGAATCATGTATGTCAAATATGTACGTTGAAAACAGTTTGAGTATCCCATGACAACAGATGACGAGCCATGAATGGATCAGTGGTTCACCAATCAGGGCCTCGATTGGCTCGGCAACAGTAACAAGACGTGTAATGAACATATTTTTTGGGGGGGAGGGGGGAGGAGAACGTTTCTTTGGGATCATCAGACGACATCCCTTTCTGCAATGTTCCCATGAAACATGTCTAGAACGTTCACATCTTGTATACTGAGAGCATGGTAACCATGGTAGCCATGTTCTGTTTATATTGGGTGGGACGTTGATGGAACATTCACCTAATCCACAGAAAACGGGACACGTTAATGCTCTTGTCACGTTGTCATTTAACATGTCTAGAATGTTAAGACCTAAGTTCTGAGAACACGGTAACCACGTTCTGGGTAAGTTATATTAGGGGAACAGGCTCTTGGAAACATTCCCATGAGTAATTAGTTAAAGACCTAATGAGACTCTTAAGGGAACGTTTCTAAAGTTGTGGGAACGTTAGTTGTTAGCTGGGACACACACACACACACACACACACACACACACACACACACACACAGTAAATGATCCCAGGGGATCTCAGAAGCGTGACACTTAGCCAGAGGCAGAACTCTGTCAGATAGCTGAGAATCTGGGACCAATTCTGATGAAATGAATCTCACTAAACACATGAAGAGGTGTAAGAATTTGTTCTAAATGGCACCCTATTCCCTGTAGTGCACTACTATAGACCAGGGTTAACCTGTAGTGCACTACTATAGACCAGGGTGAACCTGTAGTGCACTACTCTAGACCAGGGTTAACCTGTAGTGCACTACTATAGACCAGGGTTAACCTGTAGTGCACTACTATAGACCAGGGTTAACCTGTAGTGCACTACTATAGACCAGGGTGAACCTGTAGTGCACTACTATAGACCAGGGTGAACCTGTATACTGTAGTGCACTACTATAGACCAGGGTGAACCTGTATACTGTAGTGCACTACTATAGACCAGGGTGAACCTGTATACTGTAATGCACTACTATAGACCAGGGTGAACCTGTATACTGTAGTGCACTACTATAGACCAGGGTGAACCTGTAGTGCACTACTATAGACCAGGGTTAACCTGTAGTGCACTACTATAGACCAGGGTTAACCTGTATACTGTAGTGCACTACTATAGACCAGGGTGAACCTGTAGTGCACTACTATAGACCAGGGTGAACCTGTAGTGCACTACTATAGACCAGGGTGAACCTGTAGTGCACTACTATAGACCAGGGTGAACCTGTATACTGTAGTGCACTACTATAGACCAGGGTGAACCTGTATACTGTAGTGCACTACTATAGACCAGGGTGAACCTGTAGTGCACTACTATAGACCAGGGTGAACCTGTAGTGCACTACTATAGACCAGGGTAAACCTGTAGTGCACTACTATAGACCAGGGTTAACCTGTAGTGCACTACTATAGACCAGGGTTAACCTGTATACTGTAGTGCACTACTATAGACCAGGGTTAACCTGTAGTGCACTACTATAGACCAGGGTGCACCTGTATACTGTAGTGCACTACTATAGACCAGGGTGAACCTGTATACTGTAGTGCACTACTATAGACCAGGGTGAACTTGTATACTGTAGTGCACTACTATAGACCAGGGTGCACCTGTATACTGTAGTGCACTACTATAGACCAGGGTGAACCTGTATACTGTAGTGCACTACTATAGACCAGGGTGAACCTGTATACTGTAGTGCACTACTATAGACCAGGGTGAACCTGTAGTGCACTACTATAGACCAGGGTTAACCTGCAGTGCACTACTATAGACCAGGGTAAACCTGTAGTGCACTACTATAGACCAGGGTTAACCTGTATACTGTAGTGCACTACTATAGACCAGGGTTAACCTGTATACTGTAGTGCACTACTATAGACCAGGGTTAACCTGTAGTGCACTACTATAGACCAGGGTGAACCTGTAGTGCACTACTATAGACCAGGGTTAACCTGCAGTGCACTACTATAGACCAGGGTAAACCTGTATACTGTAGTGCACTACTATAGACCAGGGTGAACCTGTAGTGCACTACTATAGACCAGGGTTAACCTGTAGTGCACTACTATAGACCAGGGTTAACCTGTAGTGCACTACTATAGACCAGGGTGAACCTGCAGTGCACTACTATAGACCAGGGTTAACCTGTATACTGTAGTGCACTACTATAGACCAGGGTGAACCTGTATACTGTAGTGCACTACTATAGACCAGGGTGCACCTGTATACTGTAGTGCACTACTATAGACCAGGGTGAAGGGAATTGGGTCTCCCTTGGGATGCAGATTAGCCGTTTGAATTTCCAGGGAACAGAGTCGTGGACATCCGCTTTACGTTCAGAACACACACACACACACACACACAGTCTCTGGGGGCCTGGGACAAGACTTACTTTTTCTGCCCACTCTTCAATTAAGTCTTCAATTAAGTCTTTAATGAAGTCAAGGTAAATGAAAGATGTTCTTCCCATACAAATCAAGTTCCATGGTGTGGTGGCTTGTTGCTCAACAACCTGCGTTTCCTCACATCAGGATTGTTTCATAAAGAACAATGGAGAGGTGACGAGGACGGGTCTGTGAGTACCTCACACTGTTGTGTGTGTGCGCGTGTGTGTGCGTGTGTAGGTGTGTGACCCCCTATTCTGTCATCACACTGCCGCACCCTACGTTATACTGAGTCACAGACAGTCATCAACAGAGGAAAAACACATCACTCATTAGACATCTCTTATCAAGGCCATCTAAGAAGGGCTGGGGGTGGATTACCGGAATCCTGAAGGGGAGAAGCAGTAAGCTGGAACTGAACGTCTACTTTTGTTTTCTACATCTCAAAGCAGTAATCCGTATGATCGGAGGCCACAGCTTCACCTGTCCAGCTTACACACACACACACACGTTTTACTGGCGTCCCAAATGAACCCCTATTCCCTACACGGTGCCCTACTTCGACCAAGCTCAACTCAGTCAACAACAGCAGTCCTCATCAGGACACTGTACTAGAATATGGTGAACAACAACAGTCCTCATCAGGACACTGTACTAGAATATGGTGAACAACAACAACAGTCCTCATCAGGACACTGTACTAGAATATGGTGAACAACAACAGTCCTCATCAGGACACTGTACTAGAATATGGTGAACAACAACAACAGTCCTCACCAGGACACTGTACTAGAACATGGTGAACAACAGTCCTCATCAGGACACTGTACTAGAATATGGTGAACAACAACAACAGTCCTCATCAGGACACTGTACTAGAATATGGTGAACAACAACAGTCCTCATCAGGACACTGTACTAGAATATGGTGAACAACAACAACAGTCCTCATCAGGACACTGTACTAGAATATGGTGAACAACAGTCCTCATCAGGACACTGTACTAGAATATGGTGAACAACAACAACAGTCCTCATCAGGACACTGTACCAGAATATGGTGAACAGCAACAGTCCTCATCAGGACACTGTACTAGAACATGGTGAACAACAACAGCAGTCCTCATCAGGACACTGTACTAGAATATGGTGAACAACAACAGTCCTCATCAGGACACTGTACCAGAATATGGTGAACAGCAACAGTCCTCATCAGGACACTGTACCAGAATATGGTGAACAAAAACAGTCCCCATCAGGACACTGTACTAGAATATGGTGAACAACAACAACAGTCCTCATCAGGACACTGTACTAGAACATGGTGAACAACAACAGCAGTCCTCATCAGGACACTGTACTAGAATATGGTGAACAACAGCAGTCCTCATCAGGACACTGTACTAGAATATGGTGAACAGCAACAGTCCTCATCAGGACACTGTACTAGAACATGGTGAACAGCAACAGTCCTCATCAGGACACTGTACCAGAATATGGTGAACAGCAACAGTCCTCATCAGGACACTGTACAAGAATATGGTGAACAACAACAGTCCTCATCAGGACACTGTACTAGAATATGGTGAACAGCAGTCCTCATCAGGACAGTGTACTAGAATATGGTGAACAACAACAGCAGTCCTCATCAGGACACTGTACTAGAACATGGTGAACAACAACAATAGTCCTCATCAGGACACTGTACTAGAACCTGGTGAACAACAACAGCAGTCCTCATCAGGACACTGTACTAGAATATGGTGAACAACAACAGTCCTCATCAGGACACTGTACTAGAATATGGTGAACAACAACAGCAGTCCTCATCAGGACACTGTACTAGAATATGGTGAACAACAACAGCAGTCCTCATCAGGACACTGTACTAGAATATGGTGAACAACAACAGCAGTCCTCATCAGGACACTGTACTAGAACATGGTGAACAACAACAGCAGTCCTCATCAGGACACTGTACCAGAATATGGTGAACAACAACAGCAGTCCTCATCAGGACACTGTACTAGAATATGGTGAACAACAGTCCTCATCAGGACACTGTACCAGAATATGGTGAACAACAACAGTCCTCATCAGGACACTGTACCAGAATATGGTGAACAACAACAGTCCTCATCAGGACACTGTACCAGAATATGGTGAACAGCAACAGTCCTCATCAGGACACTGTACCAGAATATGGTGAACAACAACAGTCCTTATCAGGACACTGTACCAGAATATGGTGAACAACAACAGTCCTCATCAGGACACTGTACTAGAATATGGTGAACAGCAGTCCTCATCAGGACAGTGTACTAGAATATGGTGAACAGCAGTCCTCATCAGGACAGTGTACCAGAATATGGTGAACAACAACAGCAGTCCTCATCAGGACACTGTACTAGAACATGGTGAACAACAACAGCAGTCCTCATCAGGACACTGTACCAGAATATGGTGAACAACAGCAGTCCTCATCAGGACACTGTACTAGAATATGGTGAACAGCAACAGCAGTCCTCATCAGGACACTGTACTAGAATATAGTCAACTGCAGTCCTCATCAGGACACTGTACTAGAACATGGTGAACAACAACAGCAGTCCTCATCAGGACACTGTACCAGAATATGGTGAACAACAACAACAGTCCCCATCAGGACACTGTACTAGAATATGGTGAACAGCAACAGCAGTCCTCATCAGGACACTGTACCAGAATATGGTGAACAGCAGTCCTCATCAGGACACTGTACCAGAATATGGTGAACAGCAACAGTCCTCATCAGGACACTGTACCAGAATATGGTGAACAGCAACAGTCCTCATCAGGACACTGTACCAGAATATGGTGAACAACAACAGTCCTTATCAGGACACTGTACCAGAATATGGTGAACAACATCAGTCCTCATCAGGACACTGTACTAGAATATGGTGAACAGCAGTCCTCATCAGGACAGTGTACTAGAATATGGTGAACAGCAGTCCTCATCAGGACAGTGTACTAGAATATGGTGAACAACAACAGCAGTCCTCATCAGGACAGTGTACTAGAATATGGTGAACAGCAACAGCAGTCCTCATCAGGACACTGTACCAGAATATGGTGAACAACAACAGCAGTCCTCATCAGGACAGTGTACTAGAATATGGTGAACAACAACAGCAGTCCTCATCAGGACACTGTACTAGAATATGGTGAACAACAACAGTCCTCATCAGGACACTATACTAGAATATGGTGAACAGCAGTCCTCATCAGGACACTGTACTAGAATATGGTGAACAGCAGTCCTCATCAGGACACTGTACTAGAATATGGTGAACAGCAGTCCTCATCAGGACACTGTACTAGAATATGGTGAACAGCAGTCCTCATCAGGACACTGTACTAGAATATGGTGAACAGCAGTCCTCATCAGGACACTGTACTAGAATATGGTGAACAACAACAGTCCTCATCAGGACACTGTACTAGAATATGGTGAACAGCAGTCCTCATCAGGACACTGTACTAGAATATGGTGAACAACAACAGTCCTCATCAGGACACTGTACCAGAATAAGGTGAACAACAACAACAACAGCAGTGTGTGTCTGGGATCCTTGATCACTCAACTGCGTGGTATAGCACGGTTGGTACATCACTTCCCATTTCTGCGGCACAGCAGAGGGTACTGTGCCACCATGTCTGTCTGGATAAGACACTTTCCATGCCACATAGTGCTGCAGTGCTGACTCTACTATGCCCGGTCTGCCCCCACAGCCAGCTGTTTCCACGGCCCACCAGCCGGCAGCCAGCCTCCACAGCTCCTCTGGGCTATGCTACCGAGGCTACAGCCAGGCTGATCAGACTGCTACCGAGGCTACAGCCAGGCTGATCAGACTGCTACTGGATAACTAGGGGGCATGGTCAGGCTTCAGTGTCCACAGTAGGCAGGCGCAGGGGCCAGGAAGGGAGGCCGCCCTAAGCCCACAGGCCCAGGTGCCAGGAAGGGAGGCAGCCCTAGCCCACAGGCCCAGGGGCCAGGATGGGAGGCAGCCCTAGCCCACAGGCCCAGGGGCCAGGATGGGAGGCATCCCTAGCCCACAGGCCCAGGGGCCAGGGTGGGAGGCAGCCCTAGCCCACAGGCCAGGGGCCAGGGTGGGAGGCAGCCCTAGCCCACAGGCCAGGGGCCAGGGTGGGAGGCAGCCCTAGCCCACTGGCCCAGGAAGAGAGGCAGCCCTAGCCCACAGGCCAGGGGCCAGGATGGGAGGCAGCCCTAGCCCACAGGCCCAGGGGCCAGGAAGGGAGGCAGTTTAAAATATTAGATGGTACTGGGAGGAAAAGCTCAGCAAGCACCTCTGACATTTTAGACAGCCCAGCGACCACGTCTTGTTGAAGACTATTGGATCTATCTATCCGTCCAGCATCATCGGAAAACCCGAGGGCTCGTGTAAGAACCCTCTAGTACACACAGGAGTTATTTAAACACTAGTCATACTGATCTCAGCAGGTCCAGGTGTGATTCTGCTTAGGTGAGCAGGGTCATGTGACCCTATAGGGTGCCATTTAGGACCATTTAGTGTGCCACTCTCCAGTATAGTCTACCCACTGGGCACAAGACGTCAATTCAATGTCTATTTCACGTTGGTTCAACTTCCTTTCACTGAAACGACGTGACCGCAACATTGATTCAACCAGTGTGTGCCCGGCGCGGGTAGCTGTGACTCTGCTTAAGGCAAGTAGCTTTGTGTGACACAGTACCCAGTTCATCGATGCAAAGGGCTATTGGACTCCTGTGAATCACCTGTTTATCAACTGGTTACTTGGCTACGGAGAACATTGAACGTAACACTGCAGTACGTGTAGGAGTTACAGTCGTTATTCCACCACACAGAAACACTCACTCCATCAGCACAGCTCCAGCTGGGAAAACAGTTCATCAACGCAGAGCTACTCAAGCTCATGTAAATAACTCCGCAGAATGCCTAAGCCGTGCAAGCTTTGACGCCCCATATAGATTCTGGTTTACACCTCAAGTGAGTTCGACACTGTGAAAATATTGGCACCCTGTATAGTGTAGGGCTCTGGTTGAAATAAGTGCACTTTATAGGGAATAAGGTGTCATTTGGGATTCGCACCGGTACATCCAAAGTACGGCCGGGGGGGGGGGGGGGGGGGGGGGGGGCAGCTCATCTCGTGTACAGCCCGCTGAAGGTTAGCGACAGAACACACGGACGCGCGGCAGACAGACATCTGGTGAAACCGTAGAGACTCAGCTGTCGCCGGCCTGACATCTCCTCGCTCTCACATTTATCTCCCGCCACCGGGAGGCCGGGAGACGAGGAGGAGGGCTGGAAGGAAGGCAGGAAGGAAGGGAGGGAAGGAAGGAGGGAAGGGAGGAAGGACATCTGTTCACGGCCTGCCATATCAAGGACATTGCAGAGACAGAGAAAGCGAGCCAGGAGGTTGGGAGACGAGGAGGAGGGCTGGAAGGAAGGGAGGGAGGAAAGGAGAGAAGGAGGGACATCTGTTCACGGCCTGCCATATCAAGGACATTGCAGAGACAGAGAAAGCGAGCCAGGAGGTTGCTGGGGACACAGTGGCTGAAACAGTAGCCATGGGGGTCAGGGGGGTGTTAGGGTGGAGGGGCAACGGGGAGGTATTGGGGGGTGTTGGGTTGGGTGGGGGAGAGGGGAGGGACAGAGGGCGATTGAGGGAAGAGGAGTGGTCAGGGGGGCGTGATGGTCAGGGTACCCACTTAGTATCAAGCCATTACATTCCTCCCACCTCTTCCTGGAGGTCAGGCTGGGGGACATTGGACAAAGGGAGGGATAGGAGAGGAGGGGAGGAGTAGGGAGAGGAGGAGGAGAGAGAGTAGAAGAGAGAGTAGAAGGGAGAGTAGAAGGGAGAGGAGGAGGAGGGAGAGTAGTAGAAGGGAGAGGAGGGAGAGTAGTAGAAGGGAGAGGAGGAGGAGGGAGAGTAGAAGGGAGAGGAGGAGGAGGGAGAGTAGAAGGGAGAGGAGGAAGAGGGAGAGTAGAAGGGAGAGGAGGAGGAGGGAGAGTAGAAGGGAGAGGAGGAAAGGTAGGGAAAGGTGGCCAGATTCAGAAGGAGGGATGGAGGAGAGGAGAAGAGGAAAGGAGAGTGTGAGTTGAGAGAAGGAAATGAGAGAGGGGACAGAGGCTCTGGCGGCTGGCTCAGTCTGACATCTTAACCCCACTCATAAACTCCACTTGTCAGTAGGCTCTCAGGCAGAGATGAGTAACGTTCCAAAAAGGTCCCTATATAGTATGCTACTTCTGACCACCTCTGGTAAAATATATCAATCAATCAAACAAATCAAATGTATTTATAAAGCCCTTCTTACATCAGCTGATATCTCAAAGTGCTGTACAGAAACCCAGCCTAAAACCCCCAAAAAGCAAGCAATGCAGGTGTAGAAGCACAGTGGCTAAGAACAACTCCCTAGAAAGGCAGGAACCTAGGAAAAAACCTAGAGAGGAACCAGGCTATGAGGGGTGGCCAGTCCTCTTCTGGCTGTGCCGGGTGGAGATTATAACAGAACATGACCAGCAGGGTCAAATAATAATAATCACAGTGGTTGTAGAGGGTGCAACAGGTCAGTACCTCAGGAGTAAATGTCAGTTGGCTGTTCATTGCTGGTCATTCAGAGTTAGAGACAGCAGGTGCAATAGAGAGAGGGAGAGTTGAAAACAGCAGGTCTGGGACAGGTAGCACATCCGGTGAACAGGTCAGGGTTCCATAGGAAGAACAGTTGAAACTGGAGCAGCAGCAGGTGGACTGGGGTGGACTGGGGACAGCAGGAGGACTGGGGACAGCAGGTGGACTGGGGACAGCAGGTGGACTGGGGTGGAGCAGTCATCAGTCCAGGTAGTCCTGAGGCATGGTCCTAGGGCTCAGGTCCTCCGAGAAAAGAGAGAGAATCAGAGCATACTTAAATTCACACAGGATACTGGATAAGACAGGATAAATACTCCAGATATAACAGACTGACCACCCGACACATAAACTACTAAGGCATAAATACAGCATAAAAAGGGAATATGGTGCCATTTGGGATGCAGACCTGCCAGCATCTATAGTCCTTAAATACGAGTGGATAACAGAGGACTGGACTGGATGCAGACCTGCCAGCATCTATAGTCCTTAAATACGAGTGGATACCAGAGGACTGGACTGGTGGATACCAGAGGACTGGACTGGATGCAGACCTGCCAGCATCTATAGTCCTTAAATACGAGTGGAAACCAGAGGACTGGACTGGTGGATACCAGAGGACTGGACTGGATGCAGACCTGCCAGCATCTATAGTCCTTAAATACGAGTGGATACCAGAGGACTGGACTGGTGGATACCAGAGGACTGGACTGGATGCAGACCTGCCAGCATCTATAGTCCTTAAATACGAGTGGATACCAGAGGACTGGACTGGTGGATACCAGAGGACTGGACTGGATGCAGACCTGCCAGCATCTATAGTCCTTAAATGCGAGTGGGATACCAGAGGACTGGACTGGATGCAGACCTACCAGCATCTATTGTCCTTAAATATGAGTGGATACCAGAGGACTGGACTGGTGGATACCAGAGGACTGGACTGGATGCAGACCTGCCAGCATCTATAGTCCTTAAATACGAGTGGATACCAGAGGACTGGACTGGTGGATACCAGAGGACTGGACTGGACGCAGACCTGCCAGCATCTATAGTCCTTAAATACGAGTGGATACCAGAGGACTGGACTGGATGCAGCCCTGCCAGCATCTATAGTCCTTAAATACGAGTGGATACCAGAGGACTGGACTGGATGCAGCCCTGCCAGCATCTATAGTCCTTAAATACGAGTGGATACCAGAGGACTGGACTGGATGCAGACCTGCCAGCATCTATAGTCCTTAAATACGAGTGGATACCAGAGGACTGGACTGGTGGATACCAGAGGACTGGACTGGTGGATACCAGAGGACTGGACTGGATGCAGCCCTGCCAGCATCTATAGTCCTTAAATACGAGTGGATACCAGAGGACTGGACTGGTGGATACCAGAGGACTGGACTGGATGCAGACCTGCCAGCAACTATAGTCCTTAAATACGAGTGGATACCAGAGGACTGGACTGGATGCAGCCCTGCCAGCATCTATAGTCCTTAAATACGAGTGGATACCAGAGGACTGGACTGGTGGATACCAGAGGACTGGACTGGATGCAGACCTGCCAGCAACTATAGTCCTTAAATACGAGTGGATACCAGAGGACTGGACTGGATGCAGCCCTGCCAGCGTCTATAGTCCTTAAATACGAGTGGATACCAGAGGACTGGACTGGTGGATACCAGAGGACTGGACTGGATGCAGACCTGCCAGCATCAATAGTCCTTAAATACGAGTGGATAACAGAGGACTGGACTGGTGGATACCAGAGGACTGGACTGGATGCAGACCTGCCAGCATCTATAGTCCTTAAATACGAGTGGATAACAGAGGACTGGACTGGATGCAGCCCTGCCAGCATCTATAGTCCTTAAATACGAGTGGATACCAGAGGACTGGACTGGTGGATACCAGAGGACTGGACTGGATGCAGACCTGCCAGCATCTATAGTCCTTAAATACGAGTGGATACCAGAGGACTGGACTGGATGCAGACCTGCCAGCATCTATAGTCCTTAAATACGAGTGGATACCAGAGGACTGGACTGGATGCAGACCTGCCGGCATCTATAGTCCTTAAATACGAGTGGATAACAGAGGACTGGACTGGTGGATACCAGAGGACTGGACTGGTGGATACCAGAGGACTGGACTGGACTGGATGCAGCCCTGCCAGCATCTATAGTCCTTAAATACGAGTGGATACCAGAGGACTGGACTGGTGGATACCAGAGGACTGGACTGGATGCAGACCTGCCAGCATCTATAGTCCTTAAATACGAGTGGATACCAGAGGACTGGACTGGTGGATACCAGAGGACTGGACTGGATGCAGACCTGCTAGCATCTATAGTCCTTAAATACGAGTGGATACCAGAGGACTGGACTGGTGGATACCAGAGGACTGGACTGGATGCAGACCTGCCAGCATCTATAGTCCTTAAATACGAGTGGATAACAGAGGACTGGACTGGTGGATACCAGAGGACTGGACTGGATGCAGACCTGCCAGCATCTATAGTCCTTAAATACGAGTGGATACCAGAGGACTGGACTGGTGGATACCAGAGGACTGGACTGGATGCAGACCTGCCAGCATCTATAGTCCTTAAATACGAGTGGATAACAGAGGACTGGACTGGTGGATACCAGAGGACTGGACTGGATGCAGACCTGCCAGCATCTATAGTCCTTAAATACGAGTGGATAACAGAGGACTGGACTGGTGGATACCAGAGGACTGGACTGGATGCAGACCTGCCAGCATCTATAGTCCTTAAATACGAGTGGATACCAGAGGACTGGACTGGTGGATACCAGAGGACTGGACTGGATGCAGACCTGCCAGCATCTATAGTCCTTAAATACGAGTGGATACCAGAGGACTGGACTGGTGGATACCAGAGGACTGGACTGGATGCAGACCTGCCAGCATCTATAGTCCTTAAATACGAGTGGATAACAGAGGACTGGACTGGTGGATACCAGAGGACTGGACTGGATGCAGACCTGCCAGCATCTATAGTCCTTAAATACGAGTGGATACCAGAGGACTGGACTGGTGGATACCAGAGGACTGGACTGGATGCAGACCTGCCAGCATCTATAGTCCTTAAATACGAGTGGATACCAGTGGACTGTACTGTCTGTAATACCAGTGGATACCAGAGGAATGGGGGGTCTCAGGTTGTACTGGTGGATACCAGAAGACTGGGGGGTCTCAGTTTGTACTGGTGGATACCAGAGGACTGGGGGGGGGGGGTCTCAGTTTGTACTGGTGGATACCAGAGGACTGGGGGGTCTCAGGTTGTACTGGTGGATACCAGAGGACTGGGGGGTCTCAGGGGTAATTGGTGAATACCAGAGGACTGGGGGGTCTCAGGTTGTACTGGTGGATACCAGAAGACTGGGGGGTCTGAGGTTGTACTGGTGGATACCAGAAGACTGGGGGGTCTCAGGTTGTACTGGTGGATACCAGAGGACTGGGGGGGTCTCAGGTTGTACTGGTGGATACCAGAGGACTGGGGGGGTCTCAGGTTCTACTGGTGGATACCAGAGGACTGGGGGGGTCTCAGGGGTAATTGGTGAATACAAGAGGACTGGGGGGTCTCAGGTTGTACTGGTGGATACCAGAGGACTGGGGGGTCTCAGGGGTAATTGGTGAATACAAGAGGACTGGGGGGTCTCAGGTTGTACTGGTGGATACCAGAAGACTGGGGCGTCTGAGGTTGCACTGGTGGATACCAGAAGACTGGGGGGTCTGAAGTTGTACTGGTGGATACCAGAAGACTGGGGGGGTCTCAGGAGGTACTGGTGGATACCAGAGGACTGGGGGGGTCTCAGGAGGTACTGGTGGATACCAGAGGACTGGGGGGGTCTCAGGAGGTACTGGTGGATACCAGAGGACTGGGGGGGTCTCAGGAGGTACTGGTGGATACCAGAGGACTGGGGGGGTCTCAGGAGGTACTGGTGGATACCAGAGGACTGGGGGGGTCTCAGGAGGTACTAGTGGATACCAGAGGACTGGGGGGGTCTCAGGAGGTACTAGTGGATACCAGAGGACTGGGGGGGTCTCAGGTTCTACTGGTGGATACCAGAGGACAGGGGGGGGGGGTCTCAGGTTCTACTGGTGGATACCAGAGGACTGGGGGGGTCTCAGGGGTAATTGGTGAATACCAGAGGACTGGGGGGGTCTCAGTTTGTACTGGTGGATACAAGAAGACTGGGGGGTCTCAGTTTGTACTGGTGGATACCAGAGGACTGGGGGGGTCTCAGGTTGTACTGGTGGATACCAGAGGACTGGGGGGTCTCAGGGGTAATTGGTGAATACCAGAGGACTGGGGGGTCTCATGTTGTACTGGTGGATACCAGAAGACTGGGGGGTCTGAGGTTGTACTGGTGGATACCAGAAGACTGGGGGGTCTGAGGTTGTACTGGTGGATACCAGAAGACTGGGGGGGTCTCAGGTTGTACTGGTGGATACCAGAGGACTGGGGGGGTCTCAGGTTCTACTGGTGGATACCAGAGGACTGGGGGGGTCTGAGGTTGTACTGGTGGATACCAGAGGACTGGGGGGGTCTCAGGTTCTACTGGTGGATACCAGAGGACTGGGGGGGGGGTCTCAGGTTGTACTGGTGGATACCAGAGGACTGGGGGGGTCTCAGGTTCTACTGGTGGATACCAGAGGACTGGGGGGGTCTCAGGTTCTACTGGTGGATACCAGAGGACTGGGGGGGTCTCAGGTTCTACTGGTGGATACCAGGGGACTGGGGGGGGGGGGTCTCAGGTTCTACTGGTGGATACCAGGGGACTGGGGGGGGGGGGGGTCACAGGTTCTACTGGTGGATACCAGAGGACTGGGGGGGGGTCTCAGGTTCTACTGGTGGATACCAGAGGACTGGGGGGGGGTCTCAGGTTCTACTGGTGGATACCAGAGGACTGGGGGGGGGGGGGTCTCAGGTTCTACTGGTGGATACCAGAGGACTGGGGGGGGTCTCAGGTTCTACTGGTGGATACCAGAGGACTGGGGGGGTCTCAGGTTCTACTGGTAGATACCAGAGGACTGGGGGGGTCTCAGGTTCTACTGGTGGATACCAGAGGACTGGGGGGGTCTCAGGTTGTACTGTTGGATACCAGAGGACTGGGGGGATCTCAGGTTGTACTGGTGGATACCAGAGGACTGGGGGGTCTCAGGGGTAATTGGTGAATACAAGAGGACTGGGGTGTCTCAGGTTGTACTGGTGGATACCAGAAGACTGGGGGGTCTGAGGTTGTACTGGTGGATACCAGAGGACTGGGGGGGGGGGTCTCAGGTTCTACTGGTGGATACCAGAAGACTGGGGGGGGGGGGTCTCAGTTTGTACTGGTGGATACCAGAGGACTGGGGGGGTCTCAGGAGGTACTGGTGGATACCAGAGGACTGGGGGGGTCTCAGGAGGTACTGGTGGATACCAGAGGACTGGGGGGGTCTCAGGAGGTACTGGTGGATACCAGAGGACTGGGGGGGTCTCAGGAGGTACTAGTGGATACCAGAGGAATGGGGGGGTCTCAGGAGGTACTAGTGGATACCAGAGGACAGGGGGGGTCTCAGGTTCTACTGGTGGATACCAGAGGACTGGGGAGGTCTCAGGTTCTACTGGTGGATACCAGAGGACTGGGGGGGTCTCAGGAGGTACTAGTGGATACCAGAGGACTGGGGGGGTCTCAGGTTGTACTGGTGGATACCAGAAGACTGGGGGGGCTGAGGTTGTACTGGTGGATACCAGAAGACTGGGGGGTCTGAGGTTGTACTGGTGGATACCAGAGGACTGGGGGGGGGGGGTCTCAGGTTCTACTGGTGGATACCAGAAGACTGGGGGGGGGGGGGTCTCAGTTTGTACTGGTGGATACCAGAGGACTGGGGGGGTCTCAGGAGGTACTGGTGGATACCAGAGGACTGGGGGGTCTCAGGGGTAATTGGTGAATACCAGAAGACTGGGGGGTCTCAGGTTGTACTGGTGGATACCAGAAGACTGGGGGTCTGAGGTTGTACTGGTGGATACCAGAGGACTGGGGGGGTCTCAGGAGGTACTGGTGGATACCAGAGGACTGGGGGGGTCTCAGGTTCTACTGGTGGAAACCAGAGGACCGGGGGGTCTCAGGTTCTACTGGTGGATACCAGAGGACTGGGGGGGTCTCAGGTTCTACTGGTGGATACCAGAGGACTGGGGGGGGGGTCTCAGGTTCTACTGGTGGATACCAGAGGACTGGGGGGTCTCAGGTTCTACTGGCGGATACCAGAGGACTGGGGGGGTCTCAGGTTGTACTGGTGGATACCAGAGGACTGGGGGGGTCTCAGGTTCTACTGGTGGATACCAGAGGACTGGGGGGGTCTCAGGTTCTACTGGTGGATACCAGAGGACTGGGGAGGTCTCAGGTTCTACTGGTGGATACCAGAGGACTGGGGGGGTCTCAGGTTCTACTGGTGGATACCAGAGCACTTGGTCTCAAGAGGTACTGGTGGATACCAGAGGACTGGGGGGGTCTCAGGAGGTACTGGTGGATACCAGAGGACTGGGGGGGCCTCAGGTTGTACTGGTGAATACCAGAGGACTGGGGGGTCTCAGGGGTAATTGGTGAATACCAGAAGACTGGGGGGTCTCAGGTTGTACTGGTGGATACCAGAAGACTGGGGGGTCTGAGGTTGGACTGGTGGATACCAGAGGGCTGGGGGGGTCTCAGGTTGTACTGGTGGATACCAGAGGTCTGGGGGGGTCTCAGGTTGTACTGGTGGATACCAGAGGACTGGGGGGGTCTCAGGTTCTACTGGTGGATACCAGAGGACTGGGGGGTCTCAGGTTCTACTGGTGGATACCAGAGGACTGGGGGGGTCTCAGGTTCTACTGGTGGATACCAGAGGACTGGGGGGGGTCTCAGGTTCTACTGGTGGATACCAGAGGACTGGGGGGGTCTCAGGTTCTACTGGTGGATACCAGAGGACTGGGGGGGTCTCAGGTTCTACTGGTGGATACCCGAGGACTGGGGGGGTCTCAGGTTCTACTGGTGGATACCAGAGGACTGGGGGGGTCTCAGGTTCTACTGGTGGAAACCAGAAGACTTGGGGGGTCTCAGGTTCTACTGGTGGATACCAGAGGACTGGGGGGGGTCTCAGGTTCTACTGGTGGATACCAGAGGACTGGGGGGGGTCTCAGGTTGTACTGGTGGATACCAGAGGACTGGGGGGGTCTCAGGTTGTACTGGTGGATACCAGAGGACTGGGGGGTCTCAGGGGTAATTGGTGAATACCAGAGGACTGGGGGGTCTCAGGTTGTACTGGTGGATACCAGAAGACTGGGGGGTCTCAGGTTGTACTGGTGGATACCAGAAGACTGGGGGGTCTGAGGTTGTACTGGTGGATACCAGAGGACTGGGGGGGTCTCAGGTTCTACTGGTGGATACCAGAAGACTGGGGGGGGGGGGGTCTCAGTTTGTACTGGTGGATACCAGAGGACTGGGGAGGTCTCAGGTTGTACTGGTGGATACCAGAGGACTGGGGGGGTCTCAGCTTGTACTGGTGGATACCAGAGGACTGGGGGGGTCTCAGGTTGTACTGGTGGATACCAGAGGACTGGGGGGGTCTCAGGTTGTACTGGTGGATACCAGAGGACTGGGGGGGTCTCAGGTTGTACTGGTGGATACCAGAGGACTGGGGGGGTCTCAGGTTCTACTGGTGGATACCAGAGGACTGGGGAGGTCTCAGGTTCTACTGGTGGATACCAGAGGACTGGGGGGGTCTCAGGTTCTACTGGTGGATACCAGAGGACTGGGGGGGTCTCAGGTTCTACTGGTGGATACCAGAGGACTGGGGGGGTCTCAGGAGGTACTGGTGGATACCAGAGGACTGGGGGGGTCTCAGGTTCTACTGGTGGATACCAGAGGACTGGGGGGGTCTCAGGAGGTACTGGTGGATACCAGAGGACTGGGGGGGTCTCAGGAGGTACTGGTGGATACCAGAGGACTGGGGGGGGGGTCTCAGGAGGTACTGGTGGATACCAGAGGACTGGGGGGGCCTCAGGTTGTACTGGTGAATACCAGAGGACTGGGGGGTCTCAGGGGTAATTGGTGAATACCAGAAGACTGGGGGGGTCTCAGGTTGTACTGGTGGATACCAGAAGACTGGGGGGTCTGAGGTTGTACTGGTGGATACCAGAGGACTGGGGGGGTCTCAGGTTCTACTGGTGGATACCAGAGGACTGGGGGGGTCTCAGGTTCTACTGGTGGATACCAGAGGACTGGGGGGGTCTCAGGTTCTACTGGTGGATACCAGAGGACAGGGGGGGGGGGTCTCAGGTTCTACTGGTGGATACCAGAGGACTGGGGGGTCTCAGGGGTAATTGGTGAATACAAGAGGACTGGGGGGTCTCAGGTTGCACTGGTGGATACCAGAAGACTGGGGGGTCTGAGGTTGTACTGGTGGATACCAGAGGACTGGGGGGGTCTCAGGAGGTACTGGTGGATACCAGAGGACTGGGGGGGTCTCAGGAGGTACTGGTGGATACCAGAGGACTGGGGGGGTCTCAGGAGGTACTGGTGGATACCAGAGGACTGGGGGGGTCTCAGGAGGTACTAGTGGATACCAGAGGACTGGGGGGGTCTCAGGAGGTACTAGTGGATACCAGAGGACTGGGGGGGTCTCAGGTTCTACTGGTGGATACCAGAGGACTGGGGAGGTCTCAGGTTCTACTGGTGGATACCATTGGACTGGGGGGGGTCTCAGGGGTAATTGGTGAATACCAGAGGACTGGGGGGGTCTCAGTTTGTACTGGTGGATACCAGAGGACTGGGGGGGTCTCAGGTTGTACTGGTGGATACCAGAGGACTGGGGGGTCTCAGGGGTAATTGGTGAATACCAGAGGACTGGGGGGTCTCATGTTGTACTGGTGGATACCAGAAGACTGGGGGGTCTGAGGTTGTACTGGTGGATACCAGAAGACTGGGGGGTCTGAGGTTGTACTGGTGGATACCAGAAGACTGGGGGGGTCTCAGGTTGTACTGGTGGATACCAGAGGACTGGGGGGGTCTCAGGTTCTACTGGTGGATACCAGAGGACTGGGGGGGTCTGAGGTTGTACTGGTGGATACCAGAGGACTGGGGGGGTCTCAGGTTCTACTGGTGGATACCAGAGGACTGGGGGGGGGGTCTCAGGTTGTACTGGTGGATACCAGAGGACTGGGGGGGTCTCAGGTTCTACTGGTGGATACCAGAGGACTGGGGGGGTCTCAGGTTCTACTGGTGGATACCAGAGGACTGGGGGGGGTCTCAGGTTCTACTGGTGGATACCAGGGGACTGGGGGGGGGGGGGGTCTCAGGTTCTACTGGTGGATACCAGGGGACTGGGGGGGGGGGGGGTCACAGGTTCTACTGGTGGATACCAGAGGACTGGGGGGGGGTCTCAGGTTCTACTGGTGGATACCAGAGGACTGGGGGGGGGGGGGTCTCAGGTTCTACTGGTGGATACCAGAGGACTGGGGGGGGGGTCTCAGGTTCTACTGGTGGATACCAGAGGACTGGGGGGGGTCTCAGGTTCTACTGGTGGATACCAGAGGACTGGGGGGGTCTCAGGTTCTACTGGTAGATACCAGAGGACTGGGGGTTCTCAGGTTCTACTGGTGGATACCAGAGGACTGGGGGGGTCTCAGGTTGTACTGTTGGATACCAGAGGACTGGGGGGATCTCAGGTTGTACTGGTGGATACCAGAGGACTGGGGGGTCTCAGGGGTAATTGGTGAATACAAGAGGACTGGGGTGTCTCAGGTTGTACTGGTGGATACCAGAAGACTGGGGGGTCTGAGGTTGTACTGGTGGATACCAGAGGACTGGGGGGGGGTCTCAGGTTCTACTGGTGGATACCAGAAGACTGGGGGGGGGGGGTCTCAGTTTGTACTGGTGGATACCAGAGGACTGGGGGGGTCTCAGGAGGTACTGGTGGATACCAGAGGACTGGGGGGGTCTCAGGAGGTACTGGTGGATACCAGAGGACTGGGGGGGTCTCAGGAGGTACTGGTGGATACCAGAGGACTGGGGGGGTCTCAGGAGGTACTAGTGGATACCAGAGGAATGGGGGGGTCTCAGGAGGTACTAGTGGATACCAGAGGACAGGGGGGGTCTCAGGTTCTACTGGTGGATACCAGAGGACTGGGGAGGTCTCAGGTTCTACTGGTGGATACCAGAGGACTGGGGGGGTCTCAGGAGGTACTAGTGGATACCAGAGGACTGGGGGGGTCTCAGGTTGTACTGGTGGATACCAGAAGACTGGGGGGGCTGAGGTTGTACTGGTGGATACCAGAAGACTGGGGGGTCTGAGGTTGTACTGGTGGATACCAGAAGACTGGGGGGGGGGGGGTCTCAGTTTGTACTGGTGGATACCAGAGGACTGGGGGGGTCTCAGGAGGTACTGGTGGATACCAGAGGACTGGGGGGTCTCAGGGGTAATTGGTGAATACCAGAAGACTGGGGGGTCTCAGGTTGTACTGGTGGATACCAGAAGACTGGGGGTCTGAGGTTGTACTGGTGGATACAAGAGGACTGGGGGGGTCTCAGGTTCTACTGGTGGATACCAGAGGACTGGGGGGGGGGTCTCAGGTTCTACTGGTGAATACCAGAAGACTGGGGGGGGGGGAGGTCTCAGTTTGTACTGGTGGATACCAGAGGACTGGGGGGGTCTCAGGAGGTACTGGTGGATACCAGAGGACTGGGGGGGTCTCAGGTTCTACTGGTGGAAACCAGAGGACCGGGGGGTCTCAGGTTCTACTGGTGGATACCAGAGGACTGGGGGGGTCTCAGGTTCTACTGGTGGATACCAGAGGACTGGGGGGGGGGTCTCAGGTTCTACTGGTGGATACCAGAGGACTGGGGGGTCTCAGGTTCTACTGGCGGATACCAGAGGACTGGGGGGGTCTCAGGTTGTACTGGTGGATACCAGAGGACTGGGGGGGTCTCAGGTTCTACTGGTGGATACCAGAGGACTGGGGGGGGTCTCAGGTTCTACTGGTGGATACCAGAGGACTGGGGAGGTCTCAGGTTCTACTGGTGGATACCAGAGGACTGGGGGGGTCTCAGGTTCTACTGGTGGATACCAGAGCACTTGGTCTCAAGAGGTACTGGTGGATACCAGAGGACTGGGGGGGTCTCAGGAGGTACTGGTGGATACCAGAGGACTGGGGGGGCCTCAGGTTGTACTGGTGAATACCAGAGGACTGGGGGGTCTCAGGGGTAATTGGTGAATACCAGAAGACTGGGGGGTCTCAGGTTGTACTGGTGGATACCAGAAGACTGGGGGGTCTGAGGTTGGACTGGTGGATACCAGAGGGCTGGGGGGGTCTCAGGTTGTACTGGTGGATACCAGAGGTCTGGGGGGGTCTCAGGTTGTACTGGTGGATACCAGAGGACTGGGGGGGTCTCAGGTTCTACTGGTGGATACCAGAGGACTGGGGGGTCTCAGGTTCTACTGGTGGATACCAGAGGACTGGGGGGGTCTCAGGTTCTACTGGTGGATACCAGAGGACTGGGGGGGGTCTCAGGTTCTACTGGTGGATACCAGAGGACTGGGGGGGTCTCAGGTTCTACTGGTGGATACCAGAGGACTGGGGGGGTCTCAGGTTCTACTGGTGGATACCCGAGGACTGGGGGGGTCTCAGGTTCTACTGGTGGATACCAGAGGACTGGGGGGGTCTCAGGTTCTACTGGTGGAAACCAGAAGACTTGGGGGGTCTCAGGTTCTACTGGTGGATACCAGAGGACTGGGGGGGGTCTCAGGTTCTACTGGTGGATACCAGAGGACTGGGGGGGGTCTCAGGTTGTACTGGTGGATACCAGAGGACTGGGGGGGTCTCAGGTTGTACTGGTGGATACCAGAGGACTGGGGGGTCTCAGGGGTAATTGGTGAATACCAGAGGACTGGGGGGTCTCAGGTTGTACTGGTGGATACCAGAAGACTGGGGGGTCTCAGGTTGTACTGGTGGATACCAGAAGACTGGGGGGTCTGAGGTTGTACTGGTGGATACCAGAGGACTGGGGGGGGTCTCAGGTTCTACTGGTGGATACCAGAAGACTGGGGGGGGGGGGGTCTCAGTTTGTACTGGTGGATACCAGAGGACTGGGGAGGTCTCAGGTTGTACTGGTGGATACCAGAGGACTGGGGGGGTCTCAGCTTGTACTGGTGGATACCAGAGGACTGGGGGGGTCTCAGGTTGTACTGGTGGATACCAGAGGACTGGGGGGGTCTCAGGTTGTACTGGTGGATACCAGAGGACTGGGGGGGTCTCAGGTTGTACTGGTGGATACCAGAGGACTGGGGGGGTCTCAGGTTGTACTGGTGGATACCAGAGGACTGGGGGGGTCTCAGGTTCTACTGGTGGATACCAGAGGACTGGGGAGGTCTCAGGTTCTACTGGTGGATACCAGAGGACTGGGGGGGTCTCAGGTTCTACTGGTGGATACCAGAGGACTGGGGGGGTCTCAGGTTCTACTGGTGGATACCAGAGGACTGGGGGGGTCTCAGGAGGTACTGGTGGATACCAGAGGACTGGGGGGGTCTCAGGTTCTACTGGTGGATACCAGAGGACTGGGGGGGTCTCAGGAGGTACTGGTGGATACCAGAGGACTGGGGGGGTCTCAGGAGGTACTGGTGGATACCAGAGGACTGGGGGGGGGGGTCTCAGGAGGTACTGGTGGATACCAGAGGACTGGGGGGGCCTCAGGTTGTACTGGTGAATACCAGAGGACTGGGGGGTCTCAGGGGTAATTGGTGAATACCAGAAGACTGGGGGGGTCTCAGGTTGTACTGGTGGATACCAGAAGACTGGGGGGTCTGAGGTTGTACTGGTGGATACCAGAGGACTGGGGGGGGTCTCAGGTTCTACTGGTGGATACCAGAGGACTGGGGGGGTCTCAGGTTCTACTGGTGGATACCAGAGGACTGGGGGGGTCTCAGGTTCTACTGGTGGATACCAGAGGACTGGGGGGGTCTCAGGTTCTACTGGTGGATACCAGAGGACTGGGGGGGTCACAGGTTCTACTGGTGGATACCAGAGGACTGGCGGGGTCTCAGGTTCTACTGGTGGATACCAGAGGACTGGGGGGGTCTCAGGTTCTACTGGTGGATACCAGAGCACTTGGTCTCAAGAGGTACTGGTGGATACCAGAGGACTGGGGGGGTCTCAGGAGGTACTGGTGGATACCAGAGGACTGGGGGGGCCTCAGGTTGTACTGGTGAATACCAGAGGACTGGGGGGTCTCAGGGGTAATTGGTGAATACCAGAAGACTGGGGGGTCTCAGGTTGTACTGGTGGATACCAGAAGACTGGGGGGTCTGAGGTTGGACTGGTGGATACCAGAGGGCTGGGGGGGTCTCAGGTTGTACTGGTGGATACCAGAGGTCTGGGGGGGTCTCAGGTTGTACTGGTGGATACCAGAGGACTGGGGGGGTCTCAGGTTCTACTGGTGGATACCAGAGGACTGGGGGGTCTCAGGTTCTACTGGTGGATACCAGAGGACTGGGGGGGTCTCAGGTTCTACTGGTGGATACCAGAGGACTGGGGGGGGTCTCAGGTTCTACTGGTGGTTTCCAGAGGACTGGGGGGGTCTCAGGTTCTACTGGTGGATACCAGAGGACTGGGGGGGTCTCAGGTTCTACTGGTGGATACCAGAGGACTGGGGGGGTCTCAGGTTCTACTGGTGGATACCAGAGGACTGGGGGGGTCTCAGGTTCTACTGGTGGAAACCAGAAGACTTGGGGGGTCTCAGGTTCTACTGGTGGATACCAGAGGACTGGGGGGGGGTCTCAGGTTCTACTGGTGGATACCAGAGGACTGGGGGGGGTCTCAGGTTCTACTGGTGTATACCAGAGGACTGGGGGGGGGTCTCAGGTTCTACTGGTGGATACCAGAGGACTGGGGGGGTCTCAGGTTCTACTGGTGGATACCAGAGGACTGGGGGGGGTCTCAGGTTCTACTGGTGGATACCAGAGGACTGGGGGGGTCTCAGGTTCTACTGGTGGATACCAGAGGACTGGGGGGTCTCAGGTTCTACTGGTGGATACCAGAGGACTGGGGGGGTCTCAGGTTGTACTGGTGGATACCAGAGGACTGGGGGGGTCTCAGGTTCTACTGGTGGATACCAGAGGACTGGGGGGGGGGGGGTCTCAGGTTGTACTGGTGGATACCAGAGGACTGGGGGGGTCTCAGGTTTTACTGGTGGATACCAGAGGACTGGGGGGGTCTCAGGTTCTACTGGTGGATACCAGAGGACAGGGGGGGGGGTCTCAGGTTCTACTGGTGGATACCAGAGGACTGGGGGGTCTCAGGGGTAATTGGTGAATACAAGAGGACTGGGGGGTCTCAGGTTGTACTGGTGGATACCAGAAGACTGGGGCGTCTGAGGTTGCACTGGTGGATACCAGAAGAGTGGGGGGGGGGGGTTTCAGGTTCTACTGGTGGATACCAGAGGACTGGGGGGTCTCAGGGGTAATTGGTGAATACAAGAGGACTGGGGGGTCTCAGGTTGTACTGGTGGATACCAGAGGACTGGGGGGTCTCAGGGGTAATTGGTGAATACAAGAGGACTGGGGGGTCTCAGGTTGTACTGGTGGATACCAGAAGACTGGGGCGTCTGAGGTTGCACTGGTGGATACCAGAAGACTGGGGGGTCTGAGGTTGTACTGGTGGATACCAGAAGACTGGGGGGGGGGTCTCAGTTTGTACTGGTGGATACCAGAGGACTGGGGGGGTCTCAGGAGGTACTGGTGGATACCAGAGGACTGGGGGGGTCTCAGGAGGTACTGGTGGATACCAGAGGACTGGGGGGGGGTCTCAGGAGGTACTGGTGGATACCAGACGACTGGGGGGGTCTCAGGAGGTACTGGTGGATACCAGAGGACTGGGGGGGTCTCAGGAGGTACTGGTGGATACCAGAGGACTGGGGGGGTCTCAGGAGGTACTAGTGGATACCAGAGGACTGGGGGGGTCTCAGGAGGTACTAGTGGATACCAGAGGACTGGGGGGGTCTCAGGTTCTACTGGTGGATACCAGAGGACAGGGGGGGGGTCTCAGGTTCTACTGGTGGATACCAGAGGACTGGGGGGTCTCAGGGGTAATTGGTGAATACAAGAGGACTGGGGGGTCTCAGGTTGTACTGGTGGATACCAGAAGACTGGGGCGTCTGAGGTTGCACTGGTGGATACCAGAAGACTGGGGGGTCTGAGGTTGTACTGGTGGATACCAGAGGACTGGGGGGGTCTCAGGAGGTACTGGTGGATACCAGAGGACTGGGGGGGTCTCAGGAGGTACTGGTGGATACCAGAGGACTGGTGGGGTCTCAGGAGGTACTGGTGGATACCAGAGGACTTGGGGGGTCTCAGGAGGTACTAGTGGATACCAGAGGACTGGGGGGGTCTCAGGAGGTACTAGTGGATACCAGAGGACTGGGGGGGTCTCAGGTTCTACTGGTGGATACCAGAGGACTGGGGAGGTCTCAGGTTCTACTGGTGGATACCATTGGACTGGGGGGGTCTCAGGGGTAATTGGTGAATACCAGAGGACTGGGGGGGTCTCAGGTTGTACTGGTGGATACAAGAAGACTGGGGGGGGGGGGGTCTCAGTTTGTACTGGTGGATACCAGAGGACTGGGGAGGTCTCAGGTTGTACTGGTGGATACCAGAGGACTGGGGGGGTCTCAGCTTGTACTGGTGGATACCAGAGGACTGGGGGGGTCTCAGGTTGTACTGGTGGATACCAGAAGACTGGGGGGTCTGAGGTTGTACTGGTGGATACCAGAAGACTGGGGGGTCTGAGGTTGTACTGGTGGATACCAGAAGACTGGGGGGGTCTCAGGTTGTACTGGTGGATACCAGAGGACTGGGGGGGTCTCAGGTTCTACTGGTGGATACCAGAGGACTGGGGGGGTCTGAGGTTGTACTGGTGGATACCAGAGGACTGGGGGGGTCTCAGGTTCTACTGGTGGATACCAGAGGACTGGGGGGGGGGGGGTCTCAGGTTGTACTGGTGGATACCAGAGGACTGGGGGGGTCTCAGGTTCTACTGGTGGATACCAGAGGACTGGGGGGGTCTCAGGTTCTACTGGTGGATACCAGAGGACTGGGGGGGGTCTCAGGTTCTACTGGTGGATACCAGGGGACTGGGGGGGGGGGTCTCAGGTTCTACTGGTGGATACCAGGGGACTGGGGGGGGGGGTCACAGGTTCTACTGGTGGATACCAGAGGACTGGGGGGGAGTCTCAGGTTCTACTGGTGGATACCAGAGGACTGGGGGGGGGGGGGGTCTCAGGTTCTACTGGTGGATACCAGAGGACTGGGGGGGGGGTCTCAGGTTCTACTGGTGGATACCAGAGGACTGGGGGGGTCTCAGGTTCTACTGGTGGATACCAGAGGACTGGGGGGGTCTCAGGTTCTACTGGTAGATACCAGAGGACTGGGGGTTCTGAGGTTCTACTGGTGGATACCAGAGGACTGGGGGGGTCTCAGGTTCTACTGGTGGATACCAGAGGACTGGGGGGTCTCAGGGGTAATTGGTGAATACAAGAGGACTGGGGTGTCTCAGGTTGTACTGGTGGATACCAGAAGACTGGGGGGTCTGAGGTTGTACTGGTGGATACCAGAGGACTGGGGGGGGGGGGGTCTCAGGTTCTACTGGTGGATACCAGAAGACTGGGGGGGGGGGGGTCTCAGTTTGTACTGGTGGATACCAGAGGACTGGGGGGGTCTCAGGAGGTACTGGTGGATACCAGAGGACTGGGGGGGTCTCAGGAGGTACTGGTGGATACCAGAGGACTGGGGGGGTCTCAGGAGGTACTGGTGGATACCAGAGGACTGGGGGGGTCTCAGGAGGTACTAGTGGATACCAGAGGAATGGGGGGGTCTCAGGAGGTACTAGTGGATACCAGAGGACAGGGGGGGTCTCAGGAGGTACTAGTGGATACCAGAGGACTGGGGAGGTCTCAGGTTCTACTGGTGGATACCAGAGGACTAGGGGGGTCTCAGGAGGTACTAGTGGATACCAGAGGACTGGGGGGGTCTCAGGTTGTACTGGTGGATACCAGAAGACTGGGGGGTCTGAGGTTGTACTGGTGGATACCAGAAGACTGGGGGGTCTGAGGTTGTACTGGTGGATACCAGAGGACTGGGGGGGGTCTCAGGTTCTACTGGTGGATACCAGAAGACTGGGGGGGGGGGGGGGTCTCAGTTTGTACTGGTGGATACCAGAGGACTGGGGGGGTCTCAGGAGGTACTGGTGGATACCAGAGGACTGGGGGGTCTCAGGGGTAATTGGTGAATACCAGAAGACTGGGGGGTCTCAGGTTGTACTGGTGGATACCAGAAGACTGGGGGTCTGAGGTTGTACTGGTGGATACAAGAGGACTGGGGGGGTCTCAGGTTCTACTGGTGGATACCAGAGGACTGGGGGGGGGGTCTCAGGTTCTACTGGTGAATACCAGAAGACTGGGGGGGGGGGGTCTCAGTTTGTACTGGTGGATACCAGAGGACTGGGGGGGTCTCAGGAGGTACTGGTGGATACCAGAGAACTGGGGGGGTCTCAGGTTCTACTGGTGGAAACCAGAGGACCGGGGGGTCTCAGGTTCTACTGGTGGATACCAGAGGACTGGGGGGGTCTCAGGTTCTACTGGTGGATACCAGAGGACTGGGGGGGGGTCTCAGGTTCTACTGGTGGATACCAGAGGACTGGGGGGTCTCAGGTTCTACTGGCGGATACCAGAGGACTGGGGGGGTCTCAGGTTGTACTGGTGGATACCAGAGGACTGGGGGGGTCTCAGGTTCTACTGGTGGATACCAGAGGACTGGGGGGGGTCTCAGGTTCTACTGGTGGATACCAGAGGACTGGGGAGGTCTCAGGTTCTACTGGTGGATACCAGAGGACTGGGGGGGTCTCAGGTTCTACTGGTGGATACCAGAGCACTTGGTCTCAAGAGGTACTGGTGGATACCAGAGGACTGGGGGGGTCTCAGGAGGTACTGGTGGATACCAGAGGACTGGGGGGGCCTCAGGTTGTACTGGTGAATACCAGAGGACTGGGGGGTCTCAGGGGTAATTGGTGAATACCAGAAGACTGGGGGGTCTCAGGTTGTACTGGTGGATATCAGAAGACTGGGGGGTCTGAGGTTGGACTGGTGGATACCAGAGGGCTGGGGGGGTCTCAGGTTGTACTGGTGGATACCAGAGGTCTGGGGGGGTCTCAGGTTGTACTGGTGGATACCAGAGGACTGGGGGGGTCTCAGGTTCTACTGGTGGATACCAGAGGACTGGGGGGTCTCAGGTTCTACTGGTGGATACCAGAGGACTGGGGGGGTCTCAGGTTCTACTGGTGGATACCAGAGGACTGGGGGGGGTCTCAGGTTCTACTGGTGGATACCAGAGGACTGGGGGGGTCTCAGGTTCTACTGGTGGATACCAGAGGACTGGGGGGGTCTCAGGTTCTACTGGTGGATACCAGAGGACTGGGGGGGTCTCAGGTTCTACTGGTGGAAACCAGAAGACTTGGGGGGTCTCAGGTTCTACTGGTGGATACCAGAGGACTGGGGGGGGGTCTCAGGTTCTACTGGTGGATACCAGAGGACTGGGGGGGGTCTCAGGTTGTACTGGTGGATACCAGAGGACTGGGGGGGTCTCAGGTTCTACTGGTGGATACCAGAGGACTGGGGGGGTCTCAGGTTCTACTGGTGGATACCAGAGGACTGGGGAGGTCTCAGGTTCTACTGGTGGATACCAGAGGACTGGGGGGGTCTCAGGTTCTACTGGTGGATACCAGAGCACTTGGTCTCAAGAGGTACTGGTGGATACCAGAGGACTGGGGGGGTCTCAGGAGGTACTGGTGGATACCAGAGGACTGGGGGGGCCTCAGGTTGTACTGGTGAATACCAGAGGACTGGGGGGTCTCAGGGGTAATTGGTGAATACCAGAAGACTGGGGGGTCTCAGGTTGTACTGGTGGATATCAGAAGACTGGGGGGTCTGAGGTTGGACTGGTGGATACCAGAGGGCTGGGGGGGTCTCAGGTTGTACTGGTGGATACCAGAGGTCTGGGGGGGTCTCAGGTTGTACTGGTGGATACCAGAGGACTGGGGGGGTCTCAGGTTCTACTGGTGGATACCAGAGGACTGGGGGGTCTCAGGTTCTACTGGTGGATACCAGAGGACTGGGGGGGTCTCAGGTTCTACTGGTGGATACCAGAGGACTGGGGGGGGTCTCAGGTTCTACTGGTGGATACCAGAGGACTGGGGGGGTCTCAGGTTCTACTGGTGGATACCAGAGGACTGGGGGGGTCTCAGGTTCTACTGGTGGATACCAGAGGACTGGGGGGGTCTCAGGTTCTACTGGTGGAAACCAGAAGACTTGGGGGGTCTCAGGTTCTACTGGTGGATACCAGAGGACTGGGGGGGGGTCTCAGGTTCTACTGGTGGATACCAGAGGACTGGGGGGGGTCTCAGGTTGTACTGGTGGATACCAGAGGACTGGGGGGGTCTCAGGTCGTACTGGTGGATACCAGAGGACTGGGGGGTCTCAGGGGTAATTGGTGAATACCAGAGGACTGGGGGGTCTCAGGTTGTACTGGTGGATACCAGAAGACTGGGGGGTCTCAGGTTGTACTGGTGGATACCAGAAGACTGGGGGGTCTGAGGTTGTACTGGTGGATACCAGAGGACTGGGGGGGGGGGTCTCAGGTTCTACTGGTGGATACCAGAAGACTGGGGGGGGGGGTCTCAGTTTGTACTGGTGGATACCAGAGGACTGGGGAGGTCTCAGGTTGTACTGGTGGATACCAGAGGACTGGGGGGGTCTCAGCTTGTACTGGTGGATACCAGAGGACTGGGGGGGTCTCAGGTTGTACTGGTGGATACCAGAGGACTGGGGGGGTCTCAGGTTGTACTGGTGGATACCAGAGGACTGGGGGGGTCTCAGGTTGTACTGGTGGATACCAGAGGACTGGGGGGGTCTCAGGTTCTACTGGTGGATACCAGAGGACTGGGGAGGTCTCAGGTTCTACTGGTGGATACCAGAGGACTGGGGGGGTCTCAGGTTCTACTGGTGGATACCAGAGGACTGGGGGGGTCTCAGGTTCTACTGGTGGATACCAGAGGACTGGGGGGGTCTCAGGTTCTACTGGTGGATACCAGAGGACTGGGGGGGTCTCAGGAGGTACTGGTGGATACCAGAGGACTGGGGGGGTCTCAGGAGGTACTGGTGGATACCAGAGGACTGGGGGGGTCTCAGGTTCTACTGGTGGATACCAGAGGACTGGGGGGGTCTCAGGTTCTACTGGTGGATACCAGAGGACTGGGGGGGTCTCAGGTTCTACTGGTGGATACCAGAGGACTGGGGGGGGGGTCTCAGGAGGTACTGGTGGATACCAGAGGACTGGGGGGGCCTCAGGTTGTACTGGTGAATACCAGAGGACTGGGGGGTCTCAGGGGTAATTGGTGAATACCAGAAGACTGGGGGGGTCTCAGGTTGTACTGGTGGATACCAGAAGACTGGGGGGTCTGAGGTTGTACTGGTGGATACCAGAGGACTGGGGGGGTCTCAGGTTCTACTGGTGGATACCAGAGGACTGGGGGGGTCTCAGGTTCTACTGGTGGATACCAGAGGACTGGGGGGGTCTCAGGTTCTACTGGTGGATACCAGAGGACTGGGGGGGGGGGGGTCTCAGGTTCTACTGGTGGATACCAGAGGACTGGGGGGGTCTCAGGTTCTACTGGTGGATACCAGAGGACTGGGGGGGTCACAGGTTCTACTGGTGGATACCAGAGGACTGGCGGGGTCTCAGGTTCTACTGGTGGATACCAGAGGACTGGGGGGGTCTCAGGTTCTACTGGTGGATACCAGAGCACTTGGTCTCAAGAGGTACTGGTGGATACCAGAGGACTGGGGGGGTCTCAGGAGGTACTGGTGGATACCAGAGGACTGGGGGGGCCTCAGGTTGTACTGGTGAATACCAGAGGACTGGGGGGTCTCAGGGGTAATTGGTGGATACCAGAAGACTGGGGGGTCTGAGGTTGGACTGGTGGATACCAGAGGGCTGGGGGGGTCTCAGGTTGTACTAGTGGATACCAGAGGTCTGGGGGGGTCTCAGGTTGTACTGGTGGATACCAGAGGACTGGGGGGGTCTCAGGTTCTACTGGTGGATACCAGAGGACTGGGGGGTCTCAGGTTCTACTGGTGGATACCAGAAGACTGGGGGGTCTGAGGTTGGACTGGTGGATACCAGAGGGCTGGGGGGGTCTCAGGTTGTACTAGTGGATACCAGAGGTCTGGGGGGGTCTCAGGTTGTACTGGTGGATACCAGAGGACTGGGGGGGTCTCAGGTTCTACTGGTGGATACCAGAGGACTGGGGGGTCTCAGGTTCTACTGGTGGATACCAGAGGACTGGGGGGGTCTCAGGTTCTACTGGTGGATACCAGAGGACTGGGGGGGTCTCAGGTTCTACTGGTGGATACCAGAGGACTGGGGGGGTCTCAGGTTCTACTGGTGGATACCAGAGGACTGGGGGGGTCTCAGGTTCTACTGGTGGATACCAGAGGACTGGGGGGGTCTCAGGTTCTACTGGTGGAAACCAGAAGACTTGGGGGGTCTCAGGTTCTACTGGTGGATACCAGAGGACTGGGGGGGGGGGGTCTCAGGTTCTACTGGTGGATACCAGAGGACTGGGGGGGTCTCAGGTTCTACTGGTGTATACCAGAGGACTGGGGGGGGTCTCAGGTTCTACTGGTGGATACCAGAGGACTGGGGGGGTCTCAGGTTCTACTGGTGGATACCAGAGGACTGGGGGGTCTCAGGTTCTACTGGTGGATACCAGAGGACTGGGGGGTCTCAGGTTCTACTGGTGGATACCAGAGGACTGGGGGGGTCTCAGGTTGTACTGGTGGATACCAGAGGACTGGGGGGGTCTCAGGTTGTACTGGTGGATACCAGAGGACTGGGGGGGTCTCAGGGGTAATTGGTGAATACCAGAGGACTGGGGGGTCTCAGGTTGTACTGGTGGATACCAGAAGACTGGGGGGTCTCAGGTTGTACTGGTGGATACCAGAGGACTGGGGGGGGGGTCTCAGGTTCTACTGGTGGATACCAGAAGACTGGGGGGGGGGTCTCAGTTTGTACTGGTGGATACCAGAGGACTGGGGATGTCTCAGGTTGTACTGGTGGATACCAGAGGACTGGGGGGGTCTCAGCTTGTACTGGTGGATACCAGAGGACTGGGGGGGTCTCAGGTTGTACTGGTGGATACCAGAGGACTGGGGGGGTCTCAGGTTGTACTGGTGGATACCAGAGGACTGGGGGTGTCTCAGGTTGTACTGGTGGATACCAGAGGACTGGGGGGGTCTCAGGTTCTACTGGTGGATACCAGAGGACTGGGGGGGTCTCAGGTTCTACTGGTGGATACCAGAGGACTGGGGGGGTCTCAGGTTCTACTTGTGGATACCAGAGGACTGGGGGGGTCTCAGGAGGTACTGGTGGATACCAGAGGACTGGGGGGGTCTCAGGAGGTACTGGTGGATACCAGAGGACTGGGGGGGTCTCAGGTTCTACTGGTGGATACCAGAGGACTGGGGGGGTCTCAGGTTCTACTGGTGGATACCAGAGGACTCGGGGGGTCTCAGGAGGTACTGGTGGATACCAGAGGACTGGGGGGGGGTCTCAGGAGGTACTGGTGGATACCAGAGGACTGGGGGGGCCTCAGGTTGTACTGGTGAATACCAGAGGACTGGGGGGTCTCAGGGGTAATTGGTGAATACCAGAAGACTGGGGGGGTCTCAGGTTGTACTGGTGGATACCAGAAGACTGGGGGGTCTGAGGTTGTACTGGTGGATACCAGAGGACTGGGGGGGGTCTCAGGTTCTACTGGTGGATACCAGAGGACTGGGGGGGTCTCAGGTTCTACTGGTGGATACCAGAGGACTGGGGGGGTCTCAGGTTCTACTGGTGGATACCAGAGGACTGGGGAGGTCTCAGGTTCTACTGGTGGATACCAGAGGACTGGGGGGGTCTCAGGTTCTACTGGTGGATACCAGAGGACTGGGGGGGGTCACAGGTTCTACTGGTGGATACCAGAGGACTGGCGGGGTCTCAGGTTCTACTGGTGGATACCAGAGGACTGGGGGGGTCTCAGGAGGTACTAATGGATACCAGAGGACTGGGGGGGTCTCAGGAGGTACTGGTGGATACCAGAGGACTGGGGGGGCCTCAGGTTGTACTGGTGAATACCAGAGGACTGGGGGGTCTCAGGGGTAATTGGTGAATACCAGAAGACTGGGGGGTCTCAGGTTGTACTGGTGGATACCAGAAGACTGGGGGGTCTGAGGTTGGACTGGTGGATACCAGAGGACTGGGGGGGTCTCAGGTTGTACTGGTGGATACCAGAGGACTGGGGGGGTCTCAGGTTCTACTGGTGGATACCAGAGGACTGGGGGGGTCTCAGGTTCTACTGGTGGATACCAGAGGACTGGAGGGGGGGGGGGGGTCTCAGGTTCTACTGGTGGATACCAGAGGACTGGGGGGGTCTCAGGTTCTACTGGTGGAAACCAGAGGACTTGGGGGGGTCTCAGGTTCTACTGGTGGATACCAGAGGACTGGGGGGGTCTCAGGTTCTACTGGTGGATACCAGAGGACTGGAGGGGGGGGGGGGGTCTCAGGTTCTACTGGTGGATACCAGAGGACTGGGGGGGTCTCAGGTTCTACTGGTGGAAACCAGAGGACTGGGGGGGGTCTCAGGTTCTACTGGTGGATACCAGAGGACTGGGGGGGTCTCAGGTTCTACTGGTGGAAACCAGAGGACTTGGGGGGTCTCAGGTTCTACTGGTGGATACCAGAGGACTGGGGGGTCTGAGGTTGTACTGGTGGATACCAGAGGACTGGGGGGGTCTCAGGTTCTACTGGTGGATACCAGAGGACTGGGGAGGTCTCAGGAGGTACTGGTGGATACCAGAGGACTGGGGGGTCTCAGGAGGTACTGGTGGATACCAGAGGACTGGGGGGGTCTCAGGAGGTACTGGTGGATACCAGAGGACTGGGGGGGTCTCAGGAGGTACTGGTGGATACCAGAGGACTGGGGGGGTCTCAGTTTGTACTGGTGGATACCAGAGGACTGGGGAGGTCTCAGGAGGTACTGGTGGATACCAGAGGACTGGGGGGGTCTCAGGAGGTACTGGTGGATACCAGAGGACTGGGGGGGGGTCTCAGGAGGTACTGGTGGATACCAGAGGACTGGGGGGGTCTCAGGTTCTACTGGTGGATACCAGAGGACTGGGGGGGTCTCAGGTTCTACTGGTGGATACCAGAGGACTGGGGAGGTCTCAGGTTCTACTGGTGGATACCAGAGGACTGGGGGGGTCTCAGGTTCTACTGGTGGATACCAGAGGACTGGGGGGGTCTCAGGTTCAAATGGTGGATACCAGAGGACTGGGGGGGTCTCAGGAGGTACTGGTGGATACCAGAGGACTGGGGGGGTCTCAGGAGGTACTGGTGGATACCAGAGGACTGGGGGGGCCTCAGGTTGTACTGGTGAATACCAGAGGACTGGGGGGTCTCAGGGGTAATTGGTGAATACCAGAAGACTGGGGGGTCTCAGGTTGTACAGGTGGATACCAGAAGACTGGGGGGTCTGAGGTTGTACTGGTGGATACCAGAGGACTGGGGGGGTCTCAGGTTGTACTGGTGGATACCAGAGGACTGGGGGGGTCTCAGGTTCTACTGGTGGATACCAGAGGACTGGGGGGGTCTCAGGTTCTACTGGTGGATACCAGAGGACTGGGGGGGTCTCAGGTTCTACTGGTGGATACCAGAGGACTGGGGGGGTCTCAGGTTCTACTGGTGGATACCAGAGGACTGGGGGGGTCTCAGGTTCTACTGGTGGATACCAGAGGACTGGGGGGGTCTCAGGTTCTACTGGTGGATACCAGAGGACTGGGGGGGTCTCAGGTTCTACTGGTGGATACCAGAGGACTGGGGGGGTCTCAGGTTCTACTGGTGGATACCAGAGGACTGGGGGGGTCTCAGGTTCTACTGGTGGATACCAGAGGACTGGGGGGGTCTCAGGTTCTACTGGTGGATACCAGAGGACTGGGGGGGTCTCAGGTTCTACTGGTGGATACCAGAGGACTGGGGGGGTCTCAGGTTCTACTGGTGGATACCAGAGGACTGGGGGGGTCTCAGGTTCTACTGGTGGATACCAGAGGACTGGGGGGGTCTCAGGTTCTACTGGTGGATACCAGAGGACTGGGGGGGTCTCAGGTTCTACTGGTGGATACCAGAGGACTGGGGGGGTCTCAGGTTCTACTGGTGGATACCAGAGGACTGGGGGGGTCTCAGGTTCTACTGGTGGATACCAGAGGACTGGAGGGGGGGGGGTGGTCTCAGGTTCTACTGGTGGATACCAGAGGACTGGAGGGGGGGGGGGGGTCTCAGGTTCTACTGGTGGATACCAGAGGACTGGGGGGGGTCTCAGGTTCTACTGGTGGAAACCAGAGGACTGGGGGGGGGGGTCTCAGGTTCTACTGGTGGATACCAGAGGACTGGGGGGGTCTCAGGTTCTACTGGTGGATACCAGAGGACTGGGGGGGTCTCAGGTTCTACTGGTGGATACCAGAGGACTGGGGGGGTCTCAGGTTGTACTGGTGGATACCAGAGGACTGGGGGGGTCTCAGGTTGTACTGGTGGATACCAGAGGACTGGGGGGTCTCAGGGGTAATTGGTGAATACCAGAGGACTGGGGGGTCTCAGGTTGTACTGGTGGATACCAGAAGACTGGGGGGTCTCAGGTTGTACTGGTGGATACCAGAAGACTGGGGGGTCTGAGGTTGTACTGGTGGATACCAGAGGACTGGGGGGGTCTCAGGTTCTACTGGTGGATACCAGAAGACTGGGGGGGGGGGTCTCAGTTTGTACTGGTGGATACCAGAGGACTGGGGAGGTCTCAGGAGGTACTGGTGGATACCAGAGGACTGGGGGGGTCTCAGGAGGTACTGGTGGATACCAGAGGACTGGGGGGGTCTCAGGAGGTACTGGTGGATACCAGAGGACTGGGGGGGTCTCAGGAGGTACTAGTGGATACCAGAGGACTGTGGGGTCTCAGGGGTAATTGGTGAATACCAGAAGACTGGGGGGTCTCAGGTTGTACTGGTGGATACCAGAAGACTGGGGGGTCTGAGGTTTTACTGGTGGATACCAGAAGACTGGGGGGTCTGAGGTTGTACTGGTGGATACCAGAGGACTGGGGGGGTCTCAGGTTCTACTGGTGGATACCAGAGGACTGGGGGGGTCTCAGGTTCTACTGGGGGATACCAGAGGACTGGGGGGGTCTCAGGTTCTACTGGTGGAAACCAGAGGACTGGGGAGGTCTCAGGTTCTACTGGTGGATACCAGAGGACTGGGGGGGTCTCAGGTTCTACTGGTGGATACCAGAGGACTGGGGGGGGTCTCAGGTTCTACTGGTGGATACCAGAGGACTGGGGGGGGGTCTCAGGAGGTACTGGTGGATACCAGAGGACTGGGGGGGTCTCAGGAGGTACTGGTGGATACCAGAGGACTGGGGGGGTCTCAGGTTCTACTGGTGGATACCAGAGGACTGGGGGGGTCTCAGGTTCTACTGGTGGATACCAGAGGACTGGGGGGGTCTCAGGTTCTACTGGTGGATACCAGAGGACTGGAGGGGGGGGGGTCTCAGGTTCTACTGGTGGATACCAGAGGACTGGGGGGGTCTCAGGTTCTACTGGTGGAAACCAGAGGACTTGGGGGGTCTCAGGTTCTACTGGTGGATACCAGAGGACTGGGGGGGTCTCAGGTTCTACTGGTGGATACCAGAGGACTGGAGGGGGGGGGGGTATCAGGTTCTACTGGTGGATACCAGAGGACTGGGGGGGTCTCAGGTTCTACTGGTGGAAACCAGAGGACTTGGGGGGTCTCAGGTTCTACTGGTGGATACCAGAGGACTGGGGGGGGGGGTCTCAGGTTCTACTGGTGGATACCAGAGGACTGGGGGGGTCTCAGGTTCTACTGGTGGATACCAGAGGACTGGGGGGGTCTCAGGTTCTACTGGTGGATACCAGAGGACTGGCGGGGTCTCAGGTTCTACTGGTGGATACCAGAGGACTGGGGGGGTCTCAGGAGGTACTGGTGGATACCAGAGGACTGGGGGGGTCTCAGGAGGTACTGGTGGATACCAGAGGACTGGGGGGGCCTCAGGTTGTACTGGTGAATACCAGAGGACTGGGGGGTCTCAGGGGTAATTGGTGAATACCAGAAGACTGGGGGGTCTCAGGTTGTACTGGTGGATACCAGAAGACTGGGGGGTCTGAGGTTGTACTGGTGGATACCAGAGGACTGGGGGGGTCTCAGGTTGTACTGGTGGATACCAGAGGACTGGGGGGGTCTCAGGTTGTACTGGTGGATACCAGAGGACTGGGGGGGTCTCAGGTTCTACTGGTGGATACCAGAGGACTGGGGGGGTCTCAGGTTCTACTGGTGGATACAAGAGGACTGGGGGGGTCTCAGGTTCTACTGGTGGATACCAGAGGACTGGGGGGGTCTCAGGTTCTACTGGTGGATACCAGAGGACTGGGGGGGTCTCAGGTTCTACTGGTGGATACCAGAGGACTGGGGGGGGTCTCAGGTTCTACTGGTGGATACCAGAGGACTGGGGGGGTCTCAGGTTCTACTGGTGGATACCAGAGGACTGGGGGGGTCTCAGGTTCTACTGGTGGATACCAGAGGACTGGAGGGGGGGGGGGGGTCTCAGGTTCTACTGGTGGATACCAGAGGACTGGGGGGGTCTCAGGTTCTACTGGTGGAAACCAGAGGACTTGGGGGGTCTCAGGTTCTACTGGTGGATACCAGAGGACTGGGGGGGGTCTCAGGTTCTACTGGTGGATACCAGAGGACTGGGGGGGTCTCAGGTTCTACTGGTGTATACCAGAGGACTGGGGGGGTCTCAGGTTCTACTGGTGGATACCAGAGGACTGGGGGGGTCTCAGGTTCTACTGGTGGATACCAGAGGACTGGGGGGTCTCAGGTTCTACTGGTGGATACCAGAGGACTGGGGGGGTCTCAGGTTGTACTGGTGGATACCAGAGGACTGGGGGGGGGGTCTCAGGTTCTACTGGTGGATACCAGAGGACTGGAGGGGGGGGGGGTATCAGGTTCTACTGGTGGATACCAGAGGACTGGGGGGGTCTCAGGTTCTACTGGTGGAAACCAGAGGACTTGGGGGGGTCTCAGGTTCTACTGGTGGATACCAGAGGACTGGGGGGGGGTCTCAGGTTCTACTGGTGGATACCAGAGGACTGGGGGGGTCTCAGGTTCTACTGGTGGATACCAGAGGACTGGCGGGGTCTCAGGTTCTACTGGTGGATACCAGAGGACTGGGGGGGTCTCAGGAGGTACTGGTGGATACCAGAGGACTGGGGGGGTCTCAGGAGGTACTGGTGGATACCAGAGGACTGGGGGGGCCTCAGGTTGTACTGGTGAATACCAGAGGACTGGGGGGTCTCAGGGGTAATTGGTGAATACCAGAAGACTGGGGGGTCTCAGGTTGTACTGGTGGATACCAGAAGACTGGGGGGTCTGAGGTTGTACTGGTGGATACCAGAGGACTGGGGGGGTCTCAGGTTGTACTGGTGGATACCAGAGGACTGGGGGGGTCTCAGGTTCTACTGGTGGATACCAGAGGACTGGGGGGGTCTCAGGTTCTACTGGTGGATACCAGAGGACTGGGGGGGTCTCAGGTTCTACTGGTGGATACCAGAGGACTGGGGGGGTCTCAGGTTCTACTGGTGGATACCAGAGGACTGGGGGGGTCTCAGGTTCTACTGGTGGATACCAGAGGACTGGAGGGGGGGGGGGGTCTCAGGTTCTACTGGTGGATACCAGAGGACTGGGGGGGTCTCAGGTTCTACTGGTGGAAACCAGAGGACTTGGGGGGTCTCAGGTTCTACTGGTGGATACCAGAGGACTGGGGGGGGGGTCTCAGGTTCTACTGGTGGATACCAGAGGACTGGGGGGGTCTCAGGTTCTACTGGTGTATACCAGAGGACTGGGGGGGTCTCAGGTTCTACTGGTGGATACCAGAGGACTGGGGGGGTCTCAGGTTCTACTGGTGGATACCAGAGGACTGGGGGGGGGGGTCTCAGGTTCTACTGGTGGATACCAGAGGACTGGAGGGGGGGGGGGGGTCTCAGGTTCTACTGGTGGATACCAGAGGACTGGGGGGGTCTCAGGTTCTACTGGTGGAAACCAGAGGACTTGGGGGGTCTCAGGTTCTACTGGTGGATACCAGAGGACTGGGGGGGTCTCAGGTTCTACTGGTGGATACCAGAGGACTGGGGGGGGTCTCAGGTTCTACTGGTGTATTCCAGAGGACTGGGGGGGTCTCAGGTTCTACTGGTGGATACCAGAGGACTGGGGGGTCTCAGGTTCTACTGGTGGATACCAGAGGACTGGGGGGGTCTCAGGTTGTACTGGTGGATACCAGAGGACTGGGGGGGGGGGGTCTCAGGTTCTACTGGTGGATACCAGAGGACTGGAGGGGGGGGGGGGGGTATCAGGTTCTACTGGTGGATACCAGAGGACTGGGGGGGTCTCAGGTTCTACTGGTGGAAACCAGAGGACTTGGGGGGTCTCAGGTTCTACTGGTGGATACCAGAGGACTGGGGGGGGGTCTCAGGTTCTACTGGTGGATACCAGAGGACTGGGGGGGTGTCAGGTTCTACTGGTGGATACCAGAGGACTGGGGGGGTCTCAGGTTCTACTGGTGGATACCAGAGGACTGGCGGGGTCTCAGGTTCTACTGGTGGATACCAGAGGACTGGGGGGGTCTCAGGAGGTACTGGTGGATACCAGAGGACTGGGGGGGTCTCAGGAGGTACTGGTGGATACCAGAGGACTGGGGGGGCCTCAGGTTGTACTGGTGAATACCAGAGGACTGGGGGGTCTCAGGGGTAATTGGTGAATACCAGAAGACTGGGGGGTCTCAGGTTGTACTGGTGGATACCAGAAGACTGGGGGGTCTGAGGTTGTACTGGTGGATACCAGAGGACTGGGGGGGTCTCAGGTTGTACTGGTGGATACCAGAGGACTGGGGGGGTCTCAGGTTCTACTGGTGGATACCAGAGGACTGGGGGGGTCTCAGGTTCTACTGGTGGATACCAGAGGACTGGGGGGGTCTCAGGTTCTACTGGTGGATACCAGAGGACTGGGGGGGTCTCAGGTTCTACTGGTGGATACCAGAGGACTGGGGGGGTCTCAGGTTCTACTGGTGGATACCAGAGGACTGGAGGGGGGGGGGGGGGGTCTCAGGTTCTACTGGTGGATACCAGAGGACTGGGGGGGGTCTCAGGTTCTACTGGTGGAAACCAGAGGACTTGGGGGGTCTCAGGTTCTACTGGTGGATACCAGAGGACTGGGGGGGGGTCTCAGGTTCTACTGGTGGATACCAGAGGACTGGGGGGGTCTCAGGTTCTACTGGTGTATACCAGAGGACTGGGGGGGTCTCAGGTTCTACTGGTGGATACCAGAGGACTGGGGGGGTCTCAGGTTCTACTGGTGGATACCAGAGGACTGGGGGGTCTCAGGTTCTACTGGTGGATACCAGAGGACTGGGGGGGTCTCAGGTTGTACTGGTGGATACCAGAGGACTGGGGGGGGGGGGTCTCAGGTTGTACTGGTGGATACCAGAAGACTGGGGGGTCTCAGGTTGTACTGGTGGATACCAGAGGACTGGGGGGGTCTCAGGTTCTACTGGTGGATACCAGAGGACTGGGGGGGGTCTCAGGTTCTACTGGTGTATACCAGAGGACTGGGGGGGTCTCAGGTTCTACTGGTGGATACCAGAGGACTGGGGGGGTCTCAGGTTCTACTGGTGGATACCAGAGGACTGGGGGGTCTCAGGTTCTACTGGTGGATACCAGAGGACTGGGGGGGTCTCAGGTTGTACTGGTGGATACCAGAGGACTGGGGGGGGGGGTCTCAGGTTCTACTGGTGGATACCAGAGGACTGGGGGGGTCTCAGGTTCTACTGGTGTATACCAGAGGACTGGGGGGGTCTCAGGTTCTACTGGTGGATACCAGAGGACTGGGGGGGTCTCAGGTTCTACTGGTGGATACCAGAGGACTGGGGGGTCTCAGGTTCTACTGGTGGATACCAGAGGACTGGGGGGGTCTCAGGTTGTACTGGTGGATACCAGAGGACTGGGGGGGGGGGGGTCTCAGGTTGTACTGGTGGATACCAGAAGACTGGGGGGTCTCAGGTTCTACTGGTGGATACCAGAGGACTGGGGGGGGTCTCAGGTTCTACTGGTGGATACCAGAGGACTGGGGGGGGGTCTCAGGTTCTACTGGTGTATACCAGAGGACTGGGGGGGTCTCAGGTTCTACTGGTGGATACCAGAGGACTGGGGGGGTCTCAGGTTCTACTGGTGGATACCAGAGGACTGGGGGGTCTCAGGTTCTACTGGTGGATACCAGAGGACTGGGGGGGTCTCAGGTTCTACTGGTGGATACCAGAGGACTGGGGGGGGGGGTCTCAGGTTCTACTGGTGGATACCAGAGGACTGGAGGGGGGGGGGGGGTATCAGGTTCTACTGGTGGATACCAGAGGACTGGGGGGGTCTCAGGTTCTACTGGTGGAAACCAGAGGACTTGGGGGGTCTCAGGTTCTACTGGTGGATACCAGAGGACTGGGGGGGGGTCTCAGGTTCTACTGGTGGATACCAGAGGACTGGGGGGGTCTCAGGTTCTACTGGTGGATACCAGAGGACTGGGGGGGTCTCAGGTTCTACTGGTGGATACCAGAGGACTGGCGGGGTCTCAGGTTCTACTGGTGGATACCAGAGGACTGGGGGGGTCTCAGGAGGTACTGGTGGATACCAGAGGACTGGGGGGGTCTCAGGAGGTACTGGTGGATACCAGAGGACTGGGGGGGCCTCAGGTTGTACTGGTGAATACCAGAGGACTGGGGGGTCTCAGGGGTAATTGGTGAATACCAGAAGACTGGGGGGTCTCAGGTTGTACTGGTGGATACCAGAAGACTGGGGGGTCTGAGGTTGTACTGGTGGATACCAGAGGACTGGGGGGGTCTCAGGTTGTACTGGTGGATACCAGAGGACTGGGGGGGTCTCAGGTTCTACTGGTGGATACCAGAGGACTGGGGGGGTCTCAGGTTCTACTGGTGGATACCAGAGGACTGGGGGGGTCTCAGGTTCTACTGGTGGATACCAGAGGACTGGGGGGGGTCTCAGGTTCTACTGGTGGATACCAGAGGACTGGGGGGGTCTCAGGTTCTACTGGTGGATACCAGAGGACTGGAGGGGGGGGGGGGGGTCTCAGGTTCTACTGGTGGATACCAGAGGACTGGGGGGGTCTCAGGTTCTACTGGTGGATACCAGAGGACTGGGGGGGTCTCAGGTTCTACTGGTGGATACCAGAGGACTGGGGGGTCTCAGGTTCTACTGGTGGATACCAGAGGACTGGGGGGGTCTCAGGTTGTACTGGTGGATACCAGAGGACTGGGGGGGGGGGGGGTCTCAGGTTGTACTGGTGGATACCAGAAGACTGGGGGGTCTCAGGTTGTACTGGTGGATACCAGAGGACTGGGGAGGTCTCAGGAGGTACTGGTGGATACCAGAGGACTGGGGAGGTCTCAGGAGGTACTGGTGGATACCAGAGGACTGGGGGGGTCTCAGGAGGTACTGGTGGATACCAGAGGACTTGGGGGGTCTCAGGTTCTACTGGTGGATACCAGAGGACTGGGGGGGTCTCAGGTTCTACTGGTGGATACCAGAGGACTGGGGGGGTCTCAGGTTCTACTGGTGTATACCAGAGGACTGGGGGGGTCTCAGGTTCTACTGGTGGATACCAGAGGACTGGGGGGGTCTCAGGTTCTACTGGTGGATACCAGAGGACTGGGGGGTCTCAGGTTCTACTGGTGGATACCAGAGGACTGGGGGGGTCTCAGGTTGTACTGGTGGATACCAGAGGACTGGGGGGGGGGGTCTCAGGTTCTACTGGTGGATACCAGAGGACTGGAGGGGGGGGGGGGTATCAGGTTCTACTGGTGGATACCAGAGGACTGGGGGGGTCTCAGGTTCTACTGGTGGAAACCAGAGGACTTGGGGGGTCTCAGGTTCTACTGGTGGATACCAGAGGACTGGGGGGGGGTCTCAGGTTCTACTGGTGGATACCAGAGGACTGGGGGGGTCTCAGGTTCTACTGGTGGATACCAGAGGACTGGGGGGGGTCTCAGGTTCTACTGGTGGATACCAGAGGACTGGCGGGGTCTCAGGTTCTACTGGTGGATACCAGAGGACTGGGGGGGTCTCAGGAGGTACTGGTGGATACCAGAGGACTGGGGGGGTCTCAGGAGGTACTGGTGGATACCAGAGGACTGGGGGGGCCTCAGGTTGTACTGGTGAATACCAGAGGACTGGGGGGTCTCAGGGGTAATTGGTGAATACCAGAAGACTGGGGGGTCTCAGGTTGTACTGGTGGATACCAGAAGACTGGGGGGTCTGAGGTTGTACTGGTGGATACCAGAGGACTGGGGGGGTCTCAGGTTGTACTGGTGGATACCAGAGGACTGGGGGGGTCTCAGGTTCTACTGGTGGATACCAGAGGACTGGGGGGGTCTCAGGTTCTACTGGTGGATACCAGAGGACTGGGGGGGTCTCAGGTTCTACTGGTGGATACCAGAGGACTGGGGGGGTCTCAGGTTCTACTGGTGGATACCAGAGGACTGGGGGGGGTCTCAGGTTCTACTGGTGGATACCAGAGGACTGGGGGGGTCTCAGGTTCTACTGGTGGATACCAGAGGACTGGAGGGGGGGGGGGGGTCTCAGGTTCTACTGGTGGATACCAGAGGACTGGGGGGGTCTCAGGTTCTACTGGTGGAAACCAGAGGACTTGGGGGGTCTCAGGTTCTACTGGTGGATACCAGAGGACTGGGGGGGGGGGTCTCAGGTTCTACTGGTGGATACCAGAGGACTGGGGGGGTCTCAGGTTCTACTGGTGTATACCAGAGGACTGGGGGGGTCTCAGGTTCTACTGGTGGATACCAGAGGACTGGGGGGGTCTCAGGTTCTACTGGTGGATACCAGAGGACTGGGGGGTCTCAGGTTCTACTGGTGGATACCAGAGGACTGGGCAGGTCTCAGGAGGTACTAGTGGATACCAGAGGACTGTGGGGTCTCAGGGGTAATTGGTGAATACCAGAAGACTGGGGGGTCTCAGGTTGTACTGGTGGATACCAGAAGACTGGGGGGTCTGAGGTTTTACTGGTGGATACCAGAAGACTGGGGGGTCTGAGGTTGTACTGGTGGATACCAGAGGACTGGGGGGGTCTCAGGTTCTACTGGTGGATACCAGAGGACTGGGGGGGGTCTCAGGTTCTACTGGTGGATACCAGAGGACTGGGGGGGTCTCAGGTTCTACTGGTGGATACCAGAGGACTGGGGGGGTCTCAGGTTCTACTGGTGGATACCAGAGGACTGGGGGGGTCTCAGGAGGTACTGGTGGATACCAGAGGACTGGGGGGGTCTCAGGAGGTACTGGTGGATACCAGAGGACTGGGGGGGTCTCAGGAGGTACTGGTGGATACCAGAGGACTGGGGGGGCCTCAGGTTGTACTGGTGAATACCAGAGGACTGGGGGGTCTCAGGGGTAATTGGTGAATACCAGAAGACTGGGGGGTCTCAGGTTGTACTGGTGGATACCAGAAGACTGGGGGTTCTGAGGTTGTACTGGTGGATACCAGAGGACTGGGGGGGGTCTCAGGTTGTACTGGTGGATACCAGAGGACTGTTGGGGTCTCAGGAGGTACTAGTGGATACCAGAGGACTGTGGGGTCTCAGGGGTAATTGGTGAATACCAGAAGACTGGGGGGTCTCAGGTTGTACTGGTGGATACCAGAAGACTGGGGGGTCTGAGGTTTTACTGGTGGATACCAGAAGACTGGGGGGTCTGAGGTTGTACTGGTGGATACCAGAGGACTGGGGGGGTCTCAGGTTCTACTGGTGGATACCAGAGGACTGGGGGGGTCTCAGGTTCTACTGGTGGATACCAGAGGACTGGGGGGGTCTCAGGTTCTACTGGTGGATACCAGAGGACTGGGGGGGTCTCAGGTTCTACTGGTGGATACCAGAGGACTGGGGGGGCCTCAGGAGGTACTGGTGGATACCAGAGGACTGGGGGGGCCTCAGGAGGTACTGGTGGATACCAGAGGACTGGGGGGGCCTCAGGAGGTACTGGTGGATACCAGAGGACTGGGGGGGCCTCAGGTTGTACTGGTGAATACCAGAGGACTGGGGGGTCTCAGGGGTAATTGGTGAATACCAGAAGACTGGGGGGTCTCAGGTTGTACTGGTGGATACCAGAAGACTGGGGGGGTCTCAGGTTCTACTGGTGGATACCAGAGGACTGGGGGGGGTCTCAGGTTGTACTGGTGGATACCAGAAGACTGGGGGGTCTGAGGTTTTACTGGTGGATACCAGAAGACTGGGGGGTCTGAGGTTGTACTGGTGGATACCAGAGGACTGGGGGGGTCTCAGGTTCTACTGGTGGATACCAGAGGACTGGGGGGGTCTCAGGTTCTACTGGTGGATACCAGAGGACTGGGGGGGTCTCAGGTTCTACTGGTGGATACCAGAGGACTGGGGGGGTCTCAGGTTCTACTGGTGGATACCAGAGGACTGGGGGGGCCTCAGGAGGTACTGGTGGATACCAGAGGACTGGGGGGGCCTCAGGAGGTACTGGTGGATACCAGAGGACTGGGGGGGCCTCAGGTTGTACTGGTGAATACCAGAGGACTGGGGGGTCTCAGGGGTAATTGGTGAATACCAGAAGACTGGGGGGTCTCAGGTTGTACTGGTGGATACCAGAAGACTGGGGGGGTCTCAGGTTCTACTGGTGGATACCAGAGGACTGGGGGGGTCTCAGGTTCTACTGGTGGATACCAGAGGACTGGGGGGGTCTCAGGTTCTACTGGTGGATACCAGAGGACTGGGGGGGTCTCAGGTTCTACTGGTGGATACCAGAGGACTGGGGGGGTCTCAGGAGGTACTGGTGAATACCAGAAGACTGGGGGGTCTGAGGTTGTGCTGGTGGATACCAGAGGACTGGGGGGGTCTCAGGTTCTACTGGTGGATACCAGAGGACTGGGGGGGTCTCAGGTTCTACTGGTGGATACCAGAGGACTGGGGGGGTCTCAGGTTCTACTGGTGGATACCAGAGGACTGGGGGGGTCTCAGGTTCTACTGGTGGATACCAGAGGACTGGGGGGGTCTCAGGTTCTACTGGTGGATACCAGAGGACTGGGGGGGTCTCAGGAGGTACTGGTGAATACCAGAAGACTGGGGGGTCTCAGGAGGTACTGGTGGATACCAGAAGACTGGGGGGTCTGAGGTTGTACTGGTGGATACCAGAGGACTGGGGGGGTCTCAGGTTCTACTGGTGGATACCAGAGGACTGGGGGGGTCTCAGGTTCTACTGGTGGATACCAGAGGACTGGGGGGGTCTCAGGTTCTACTGGTGGATACCAGAGGACTGGGGGGGTCTCAGGTTCTACTGGTGGATACCAGAGGACTGGGGGGGTCTCAGGTTCTACTGGTGGATACCAGAGGACTGGGGGGGTCTCAGGTTCTACTGGTGGATACCAGAGGACTGGGGGGGTCTCAGGTTCTACTGGTGGATACCAGAGGACTGGGGGGGTCTCAGGTTCTACTGGTGGATACCAGAGGACTGGGGGGGTCTCAGGTTCTACTGGTGGATACCAGAGGACTGGGGGGGTCTCAGGTTCTACTGGTGGATACCAGAGGACTGGGGGGGTCTCAGGTTCTACTGGTGGATACCAGAGGACTGGGGGGGTCTCAGGAGGTACTGGTGGATACCAGAGGACTGGGGGGTCTCAGGAGGTACTGGTGGATACCAGAGGACTGGGGGGGCCTCAGGTTGTACTGGTGAATACCAGAAGACTGGGGGGTCTCAGGGGTAATTGGTGAATACCAGAAGACTGGGGGGTCTCAGGTTGTACTGGTGGATACCAGAAGACTGGGGGGTCTGAGGTTGTACTGGTGGATACCAGAGGACTGGGGGTTCTCAGGTTGTACTGGTGGATACCAGAGGACTGGGGGGGTCTCAGGTTCTACTGGTGGATACCAGAGGACTGGGGGGGTCTCAGGTTCTACTGGTGGATACCAGAGGACTGGGGGGGTCTCAGGTTCTACTGGTGGATACCAGAGGACTGGGGGGGTCTCAGGTTCTACTGGTGGATACCAGAGGACTGGGGGGGTCTCAGGTTCTACTGGTGGATACCAGAGGACTGGGGGGGTCTCAGGTTCTACTGGTGGATACCAGAGGACTGGGGGGGTCTCAGGTTCTACTGGTGGATACCAGAGGACTGGGGGGGTCTCAGGTTCTACTGGTGGATACCAGAGGACTGGGGGGGTCTCAGGTTCTACTGGTGGATACCAGAGGACTGGGGGGGTCTCAGGTTCTACTGGTGGATACCAGAGGACTGGGGGGGTCTCAGGTTCTACTGGTGGATACCAGAGGACTGGGGGGGTCTCAGGTTCTACTGGTGGATACCAGAGGACTGGGGAGTCTCAGGTTCTACTGGTGGATACCAGAAGACTGGGGGGTCTCAGGTTGTACTGGTGGATACCAGAAGACTGGGGGGTCTCAGGTTGTACTGGTGGATACCAGAGGACTGGGGGGGTCTCAGGTTCTACTGGTGGATACCAGAAGACTGGGGGGGGCGAGGGTCTCAGTTTGTGCTGGTGGATACCAGAGGACTGGGGAGGTCTCAGGAGGTACTGGTGGATACCAGAGGACTGGGGGGGGGGTCTCAGGAGGTACTGGTGGATACCAGAGGACTGGGGGGGGGGTCTCAGGAGGTACTGGTGGATACCAGAGGACTGGGGGGGTCTCAGGAGGTACTAGTGGATACCAGAGGACTGTGGGGTCTCAGGGGTAATTGGTGAATACCAGAAGACTGGGGGGTCTCAGGTTGTACTGGTGGATACCAGAAGACTGGGGGGTCTGAGGTTTTACTGGTGGATACCAGAAGACGGGGGGGTCTGAGGTTGTACTGGTGGATACCAGAGGACTGGGGGGGTCTCAGGTTCTACTGGTGGATACCAGAGGACTGGGGGGGTCTCAGGTTCTACTGGTGGATACCAGAGGACTGGGGGGGTCTCAGGTTCTACTGGTGGATACCAGAGGACTGGGGGGGTCTCAGGTTCTACTGGTGGATACCAGAGGACTGGGGGGGTCTCAGGTTCTACTGGTGGATACCAGAGGACTGGGGGGGTCTCAGGTTCTACTGGTGGATACCAGAGGACTGGGGGGGTCTCAGGTTCTACTGGTGGATACCAGAGGACTGGGGGGGTCTCAGGTTCTACTGGTGGATACCAGAGGACTGGGGGGGTCTCAGGTTCTACTGGTGGATACCAGAGGACTGGGGGGGTCTCAGGTTCTACTGGTGGATACCAGAGGACTGGGGGGGTCTCAGGTTCTACTGGTGGATACCAGAGGACTGGGGGGGTCTCAGGTTCTACTGGTGGATACCAGAGGACTGGGGGGGTCTCAGGTTCTACTGGTGGATACCAGAGGACTGGGGGGGTCTCAGGTTCTACTGGTGGAAACCAGAGGACTTGGGGGGTCTCAGGTTCTACTGGTGGATACCAGAGGACTGGGGGGGTCTCAGGTTCTACTGGTGGATACCAGAGGACTGGGGGGTCTCAGGTTGTACTGGTGGATACCAGAAGACTGGGGGGTCTCAGGTTGTACTGGTGGATACCAGAAGACTGGGGGGGGGGAGGGTCTCAGTTTGTGCTGGTGGATACCAGAGGACTGGGGAGGTCTCAGGAGGTACTGGTGGATACCAGAGGACTGGGGGGGGGGTCTCAGGAGGTACTGGTGGATACCAGAGGACTGGGGGGGTCTCAGGAGGTACTGGTGGATACCAGAGGACTGGGGGGGTCTCAGGAGGTACTAGTGGATACCAGAGGACTGTGGGGTCTCAGGGGTAATTGGTGAATACCAGAAGACTGGGGGGTCTCAGGTTGTACTGGTGGATACCAGAAGACTGGGGGGTCTGAGGTTTTACTGGTGGATACCAGAAGACGGGGGGGTCTGAGGTTGTACTGGTGGATACCAGAGGACTGGGGGGGTCTCAGGTTCTACTGGTGGATACCAGAGGACTGGGGGGGTCTCAGGTTCTACTGGTGGATACCAGAGGACTGGGGGGGTCTCAGGTTCTACTGGTGGATACCAGAGGACTGGGGGGGTCTCAGGTTCTACTGGTGGATACCAGAGGACTGGGGGGGTCTCAGGTTCTACTGGTGGATACCAGAGGACTGGGGGGGTCTCAGGTTCTACTGGTGGATACCAGAGGACTGGGGGGGTCTCAGGTTCTACTGGTGGATACCAGAGGACTGGGGGGGTCTCAGGTTCTACTGGTGGATACCAGAGGACTGGGGGGGTCTCAGGTTCTACTGGTGGATACCAGAGGACTGGGGGGTCTCAGGTTCTACTGGTGGATACCAGAGGACTGGGGGGGTCTCAGGTTCTACTGGTGGATACCAGAGGACTGGGGGGGGTCTCAGGTTCTACTGGTGAATACCAGAGGACTGGGGGGGTCTCAGGTTCTACTGGTGGATACCAGAAGACTGGGGGGTCTGAGGTTGTACTGGTGGATACCAGAGGACTGGGGGGGTCTCAGGTTCTACTGGTGGATACCAGAAGACTGGGGGGGGGGGGGGGGTCTCAGTTTGTACTGGTGGATACCAGAGGACTGGGGAGGTCTCAGGAGGTACTGGTGGATACCAGAGGACTGGGGGGGTCTCAGGAGGTACTGGTGGATACCAGAGGACTGGGGGGGTCTCAGGAGGTACTAGTGGATACCAGAGGACTGTGGGGTCTCAGGGGTAATTGGTGAATACCAGAAGACTGGGGGGTCTCAGGTTGTACTGGTGGATACCAGAAGACTGGGGGGTCTGAGGTTTTACTGGTTGATACCAGAAGACTGGGGGGTCTGAGGTTCTACTGGTGGATACCAGAGGACTGGGGGGGTCTCAGGTTCTACTGGTGGATACCAGAGGACTGGGGGGGTCTCAGGTTCTACTGGTGGATACCAGAGGACTGGGGGGTCTCAGGTTCTACTGGTGGATACCAGAGGACTGGGGGGATCTCAGGTTGTACTGGTGGATACCAGAGGACTGGGGGGGTCTCAGGTTGTACTGGTGGATACCAGAGGACTGGGGGGTCTGAGGTTTTACTGGTGGATACCAGAAGACTGGGGGGGGAGTCTCAGGCTCTACTGGTGGATACCAGTGGACTGGGGGGGTCTCAGGTTCTACTGGTGGATACCAGAGGACTGGGGGGGTCTCAGGTTCTACTGGTGGATACCAGAGGACTGTGGGGGTCTCAGGTTGTACTGGTGGATCTCAGGTTGTACTGGTGGATACCAGAGGACTGGGGGGGGGGGGGGGTCTCAGGTTCTACTGGTGGATACCAGTGGACTGGGGGGGGTCTCAGGTTCTACTGGTGGATACCAGAGGACTGGGGGGGTCTCAGGTTCTACTGGTGGATACCAGAGGACGGGGGGGGGTCTCAGGTTCTACTGGTGGATACCAGAGGACGGGGGGGGGGGTCTCAGGTTCTACTGGTGGATACCAGAGGACGGGGGGGGGGGGTCTCAGGTTCTACTGGTGGATACCAGAGGACTGGGGGGGTCTCAGGTTCTACTGGTGGATACCAGAGGACTGGGGGGGTCTCAGGTTCTACTGGTGGATACCAGAGGACTGGGGGGGTCTCAGGTTCTACTGGTGGATACCAGAGGACTGGGGGGGTCTCAGGTTCTACTGGTGGATACCAGAGGACTGGGGGGGGGGGGTCTCAGGTTCTACTGGTGGATACCAGAGGACTGGAGGGGGGGGTCTCAGGTTGTACTGGTGGATACCAGAGGACTGGGGGGGTCTCAGGTTGTACTGGTGGATACCAGAGGACTGGGGGGGGTGGTCTCAGGTTCTACTGGTGGATACCAGAGGACTGGGGGGGGGGGTCTCAGGTTCTACTGGTGGACACCAGAGGACTGGGGGGGGGGTCTCAGGTTCTACTGGTGGATACCATAGGACTGGGGGGGTCTCAGGTTCTACTGGTGGATACCAGAGGACTGGGGGGGTCTCAGGTTCTACTGGTGGATACCAGAGGACTGGGGGGGGGGTCTCAGGTTCTACTGGTGGATACCAGAGGACTGGGGGGGGGGGGGTCTCAGGTTCTACTGGTGGATACCAGAGGACGGGGAGGTCTCAGGTTCTACTGGTGGATACCAGAGGACGGGGGGGTCTCAGGTTCTACTGGTGGATACCAGAGGACTGGGGGGGTCTCAGGTTCTACTGGTGGAAACCAGAGGACTGGGGTGGTCTCAGGTTCTACTGGTGGATACCAGAGGACTGGGGGGGGGGGGTCTCAGGTTCTACTGGTGGATACCAGAGGACTGGGGGGGGGGGTCTCAGGTTCTACTGGTGGATACCAGAGGACTGGGGGCCTCAGGTTCTACTGGTGGATACCAGAGGATTGGGGGGGGGGGGGGGGCTCAGGTTCTACTGGTGGATACCAGAGGACTGGGGGGCGGGGGTCTCAGGTTCTACTGGTGGATACCATAGGACTGGGGGGGTCTCAGGTTCTACTGGTGGATACCAGAGGACTGGGGGGGTCTCAGGTTGTACTGGTGGATACCAGAGGACTGGGGGTGTCTCAGGTTGTACTGGTGGATACCAGAGGACTGGGGGGTCTCAGGGGTAATTGGTGAATACCAGAGGACTGGGGGGTCTCAGGTTGTACTGGTGGATACCAGAGGACTGGGGGGGGTCTCAGGTTGTACTGGTGGATACCAGAGGACTGGGGGGGTCTCAGGTTGTACTGGTGGATACCAGAGGACTGGGGGGGTCTCAGGTTCTACTGGTGGATACCAGAGGACTGGGGGGGGTCTCAGGTTCTACTGGTGGATACCAGAGGACTGGGGGGGTTCTCGGGTTCTACTGGTGGATACCAGAGGACTGGGGGGTCTCGGGTTCTACTGGTGGATACCAGAGGACTGGGGGGGGGTCTCAGGATGTACTGGTGGATACCAGAGGACTGGGGGGGTCTCAGGTTGTTCTGGTGGATACCAGAGGACTGGAGGGGTCTCAGGTTCTACTGGTGGATACCAGAGGACTGGGGAGGTCTCAGGTTCTACTGGTGGATACCAGAGGACTGGGGGGGGGGGGGGTCTCAGGTTCTACTGGTGGATACCAGAGGACTGGGGGGTCTCAGGTTCTACTGGTGGATACCATAGGACTGGGGGGTCTCAGGTTCTACTGGTGGATACCAGAGGACTGGGGGGTCTGTAATACCAGTGGATACCAGTGGACTGGGTTGTCTCCAGTTGTACTGGTGGATACCAGAGGATTGGACTGTCTGTAATACCAGAGGATACCAGAGGACAGGGGGGGGGGGTCTCAGGTTGTACTAGTGGATACCAGAGGACTGGGGGGGGGGGTCTCAGGTTGTACTGGTGGATACCAGAGGACTGGGAGGGGGGGGGTCTGAGGTTGTACTGGTGGATACCAGAGGACTGGGGGGGGTCTGAGGTTGTACTGGTGGATACCAGAGGACTGGGGGGGGTCTGAGGTTGTACTGGTGGATACCAGAGGACTGGGGGGGTCTGGGGTTGTACTGGTGGATACCAGAGGACTGGGGGGGGTCTGAGGTTGTATTGGTGGATACCAGAGGACTGGGGGGGTCTGAGGTTGTACTGGTGGAAACCAGAGGACTTGGGGGGGGGTCTCAGGTTGTACTGGTGGATACCAGAGGACTGGGGGGGGGGGGTCTCAGGTTGTACTGGTGGATACCAGAGGACTGGGGAGGTCTCAGGTTCTACTGGTGGATACCAGAGGACTGGGCAGGTCTCAGGTTCTACTGGTGGATACCAGAGGACTGGGGGGGTCTCAGGTTCTACTGGTGGATACCAGAGGACTGGGGGGCCTCAGGTTCTACTGGTGGATACCAGAGGACTGGGGGGGTCTCAGGTTCTACTGGTGGATACCAGAGGACTGGGGGGGTCTCAGGTTCTACTGGTGGATACCAGAGGACTGGGGGGGTCTCATGTTCTAATGGTGGATACCAGAGGACTGGGGGGGTCTCAGGTTCTACTGGTGGATACAGGAGGACTGGGGGGTCTCAGGTTCTACTGGTGGATACCGGAGGACTGGGGGGGTCTCAGGTTCTACTGGTGGATACCGGAGGACTGGGGGGGTCTCAGGTTCTACTGGTGGATACCAGAGGACTGGGGGGGTCTCAGGTTCTACTGGTGGATACCAGAGGACTGGGGGGGTCTCAGGTTCTACTGGTGGATACCAGAGGACTGGGGGGGTCTCAGGTTCTACTGGTGGATACCAGAGGACTGGGGGGGTCTCAGGTTCTACTGGTGGATACCAGAGGACTGGGGGGGTCTCAGGTTCTACTGGTGGATACCAGAGGACTGGGGGGGTCTCAGGTTCTACTGGTGGATACCAGAGGACTGGGGGGGTCTCAGGTTCTACTGGTGGATACCAGAGGACTGGGGGGGTCTCAGGTTCTACTGGTGGATACCAGAGGACTGGGGGGGTCTCAGGTTCTACTGGTGGATACCAGAGGACTGGGGGGGTCTCAGGTTCTACTGGTGGATACCAGAGGACTGGGGGGGTCTCAGGTTCTACTGGTGGATACCAGAGGACTGGGGGGGTCTCAGGTTCTACTGGTGGATACCAGAGGACTGGGGGGGTCTCAGGTTCTACTGGTGGATACCAGATGACTGGGGGGGTCTCAGGTTCTACTGGTGGATACCAGAGGACTGGGGGGGTCTCAGGTTCTACTGGTGGATACCAGAGGACTGGGGGGGTCTCAGGTTCTACTGGTGGATACCAGAGGACTGGGGGGGTCTCAGGTTCTACTGGTGGATACCAGAGGACTGGGGGGGGGGTCTCAGGTTGTACTGGTGGATACCAGAGGACTGGGGGGGGTCTCAGGTTGTACTGGTGGATACCAGAGGACTGGGGGGGGGGTCTCAGGGGTAATTGGTGAATACCAGAGGACTGGGGGGTCTCAGGTTGTACTGGTGGATACCAGAGGACTGGGGGGGGTCTCAGGTTGTACTGGTGGATACCAGAGGACTGGGGGGGGTCTCAGGTTGTATTGGTGGATAGCAGAGGACTGGGGGGGTCTCAGGTTGTACTGGTGGATACCAGAGGACTGGGGGGGTCTCAGGAGGTACTGGTGGATACCAGAGGACCGGGGGGGGTCTCAGGAGGTACTGGTGGATACCAGAGGACTAGGGGGCCTCAGGTTGTACTGGTGAATACCAGAGGACTGGGGGGGTCTCAGGAGGTACTGGTGGATACCAGAGGACCGGGGGGGTCTCAGGAGGTACTGGTGGATACCAGAGGACTAGGGGGGCCTCAGGTTGTACTGGTGAATACCAGGGGACTGGGGGGTCTCAGGGGTAATTGGTGAATACCAGAAGACTGGGGGGTCTCAGGTTGTACTGGTGGATACCAGAAGACTGGGGGGTCTGAGGTTCTACTGGTGGATACCAGAGGACTGGGGAGGTCTCAGGTTCTACTGGTGGATACCAGAGGACTGGGGGGGGTCTCAGGTTCTACTGGTGGATACCAGAGGACTGGGGGGGTCTCAGGTTCTACTGGTGGATACCAGAGGGACTGGGGGTGTCTCAGGTTCTACTGCTGGATACCAGAGGACTGGGGGATCTCAAGTTGTACTCGTGGATACCAGAGGACTTGGGGGTCTCAGGTTCTACTGGTGGATACCATAGGACTGTGGGGTCTCAGGTTCTACTGGTGGATACCAGAGGACTGGGGGGGGTCTCAGGTTGTATTGGTGGATAGCAGAGGACTGGGGGGGTCTCAGGTTGTACTGGTGGATACCAGAGGACTGGGGGGGTCTCAGGAGGTACTGGTGGATACCAGAGGACTGGGGGGGGTCTCAGGTTGTACTGGTGGATACCAGAGGACTGGGGGGGGTCTCAGGTTGTATTGGTGGATAGCAGAGGACTGGGGGGGTCTCAGGTTGTACTGGTGGATACCAGAGGACTGGGGGGGTCTCAGGAGGTACTGGTGGATACCAGAGGACCGGGGGGGGTCTCAGGAGGTACTGGTGGATACCAGAGGACTAGGGGGCCTCAGGTTGTACTGGTGAATACCAGAGGACTGGGGGGGTCTCAGGAGGTACTGGTGGATACCAGAGGACCGGGGGGGTCTCAGGAGGTACTGGTGGATACCAGAGGACTAGGGGGGCCTCAGGTTGTACTGGTGAATACCAGGGGACTGGGGGGTCTCAGGGGTAATTGGTGAATACCAGAAGACTGGGGGGTCTCAGGTTGTACTGGTGGATACCAGAAGACTGGGGGGTCTGAGGTTCTACTGGTGGATACCAGAGGACTGGGGAGGTCTCAGGTTCTACTGGTGGATACCAGAGGACTGGGGGGGGTCTCAGGTTCTACTGGTGGATACCAGAGGACTGGGGGGGTCTCAGGTTCTACTGGTGGATACCAGAGGGACTGGGGGTGTCTCAGGTTCTACTGCTGGATACCAGAGGACTGGGGGATCTCAAGTTGTACTCGTGGATACCAGAGGACTTGGGGGTCTCAGGTTCTACTGGTGGATACCATAGGACTGTGGGGTCTCAGGTTCTACTGGTGGATACCAGAGGACTGGGGGGTCTGTAATACCAGTGGATACCAGTGGACTGGGTTGTCTCCAGTTGTACTGGTGGATACCAGAGGATTGGACTGTCTGTAATACCAGAGGATACCAGAGGACAGGGGGGGGGTCTCAGGTTGTACTAGTGGATACCAGAGGACTGGGGGGGGTCTCAGGTTCTACTGGTGGATACCAGAGGACTGGGGGGGTCTCAGGTTCTACTGGTGGATACCAGAGGGACTGGGGGTGTCTCAGGTTCTACTGCTGGATACCAGAGGACTGGGGGATCTCAAGTTGTACTCGTGGATACCAGAGGACTTGGGGGTCTCAGGTTCTACTGGTGGATACCATAGGACTGTGGGGTCTCAGGTTCTACTGGTGGATACCAGAGGACTGGGGGGTCTGTAATACCAGTGGATACCAGTGGACTGGGTTGTCTCCAGTTGTACTGGTGGATACCAGAGGATTGGACTGTCTGTAATACCAGAGGATACCAGAGGACAGGGGGGGGGTCTCAGGTTGTACTAGTGGATACCAGAGGACTGGGGGGGGGGGGGTCTCAGTTTGTACTGGTGGATACCAGAGGACTGGGAGGGGGGGGGTCTGAGGTTGTACTGGTGGATACCAGAGGACTGGGGAGGTCTCAGGTTCTACTGGTGGATACCAGAGGACTGGGGAGGTCTGAGGTTGTACTGGTGGATACCAGAGGACTGGGGGGGTCTGAGGTTGTACTGGTGGATACCAGAGGACTGGGGGGTCTGAGGTTGTATTGGTGGATACCAGAGGACTTGGGGGGGGTCTCAGGTTGTACTGGTGGATACCAGAGGACTGGGGGGGGGGGGGGGGTCTCAGGTTGTACTGGTGGATACCAGAGGACTGGGGGGGTCTCAGGTTCTACTGGTGGATACCAGAGGACTGGGGGGGTCTCAGGTTCTACTGGTGGATACCAGAGGACTGGGGGGTCTGAGGTTGTATTGGTGGATACCAGAGGACTTGGGGGGGTCTCAGGTTGTACTGGTGGATACCAGAGGACTGGGGGGGGGGGGGGTCTCAGGTTGTACTGGTGGATACCAGAGGACTGGGGAGGTCTCAGGTTCTACTGGTGGATACCAGAGGACTGGGGAGGTCTCAGGTTCTACTGGTGGATACCAGAGGACTGGGGGGGTCTCAGGTTCTACTGGTGGATACCAGAGGACTGGGGGGGTCTCAGGTTCTACTGGTGGATACCAGAGGACTGGGTGGCCTCAGGTTCTACTGGTGGATACCAGAGGACTGGGGGGGTCTCAGGTTCTACTGGTGGATACCAGAGGACTGGGGGGGTCTCATGTTCTAATGGTGGATACCAGAGGACTGGGGGGGTCTCATGTTCTAATGGTGGATACCAGAGGACTGGGGGGGTCTCAGGTTCTACTGGTGGATACAGGAGGACTGGGGGGGTCTCAGGTTCTACTGGTGGATACTAGAGGACTGGGGGGGTCTCAGGTTGTACTGGTGGATACCAGAGGACTGGGGGGGTCTCAGGTTCTACTGGTGGATACCAGAGGACTGGGGGGTCTCAGGGGTAATTGGTGAATACCAGAGGACTGGGGGGTCTCAGGTTGTACTGGTGGATACCAGAAGACTGGGGGGGGTCTCAGGTTGTACTGGTGGATACCAGAGGACTGGGGGGGTCTCAGGTTGTACTGGTGGATACCAGAGGACTGGGGGGGTCTCAAGTTCTACTGGTGGATACCAGAGGACTGGGGGGGTCTCAGGTTCTACTGGTGGATACCAGAGGACTGGGGGGGTCTCAGGTTCTACTGGTGGATACCAGAGGACTGGGGGGGTCTCAGGTTCTACTGGTGGATACCAGAGGACTGGGGGGGTTCTCAGGTTCTACTGGTGGATACCAGAGGACTGGGGGGGTTCTCAGGTTCTACTGGTGGATACCAGAGGACTGGGGGGGGGTCTCAGGTTCTACTGGTGGATACCAGAGGACTGGGGGGGGGTCTCAGGATGTACTGGTGGATACCAGAGGACTGGGGGGGTCTCAGGTTGTTCTGGTGGATACCAGAGGACTGGAGGGGTCTCAGGTTCTACTGGTGGATACCAGAGGACTGGGGAGGTCTCAGGTTCTACTGGTGGATACCAGAGGACTGGGGGGGGGGGGGGTCTCAGGTTCTACTGGTGGATACCAGAGGACTGGGGGGTCTCAGGTTCTACTGGTGGATACCATAGGACTGGGGGGTCTCAGGTTCTACTGGTGGATACCAGAGGACTGGGGGGTCTCAGGTTCTACTGGTGGATACCATAGGACTGGGGGGTCTCAGGTTCTACTGGTGGATACCAGAGGACTGGGGGGTCTGTAATACCAGTGGATACCAGTGGACTGGGTTGTCTCCAGTTGTACTGGTGGATACCAGAGGATTGGACTGTCTGTAATACCAGAGGATACCAGAGGACAGGGGGGGGGGGGTCTCAGGTTGTACTAGTGGATACCAGAGGACTGGGGGGGGGGGGGGGTCTCAGGTTGTACTGGTGGATACCAGAGGACTGGGAGGGGGGGGGGTCTGAGGTTGTACTGGTGGATACCAGAGGACTGGGGGGGTCTGAGGTTGTACTGGTGGATACCAGAGGACTGGGGGGGGTCTGAGGTTGTACTGGTGGATACCAGAGGACTGGGGGGGTCTGGGGTTGTACTGGTGGATACCAGAGGACTGGGGGGGGTCTGAGGTTGTATTGGTGGATACCAGAAGACTGGGGGGGTCTGAGGTTGTACTGGTGGAAACCAGAGGACTTGGGGGGGGTCTCAGGTTGTACTGGTGGATACCAGAGGACTGGGGGGGGGGTCTCAGGTTGTACTGGTGGATACCAGAGGACTGGGGAGGTCTCAGGTTCTACTGGTGGATACCAGAGGACTGGGCAGGTCTCAGGTTCTACTGGTGGATACCAGAGGACTGGGGGGGTCTCAGGTTCTACTGGTGGATACCAGAGGACTGGGGGGGTCTCAGGTTCTACTGGTGGATACCAGAGGACTGGGGGGGTCTCAGGTTCTACTGGTGGATACCAGAGGACTGGGGGGGTCTCAGGTTCTACTGGTGGATACCAGAGGACTGGGGGGGTCTCATGTTCTAATGGTGGATACCAGAGGACTGGGGGGGTCTCAGGTTCTACTGGTGGATACCAGAGGACTGGGGGGGTCTCAGGTTCTACTGGTGGATACCAGAGGACTGGGGGGGTCTCAGGTTCTACTGGTGGATACCAGAGGACTGGGGGGGTCTCAGGTTCTACTGGTGGATACCAGAGGACTGGGGGGGTCTCAGGTTCTACTGGTGGATACCAGAGGACTGGGGGGGTCTCAGGTTCTACTGGTGGATACCAGAGGACTGGGGGGGTCTCATGTTCTACTGGTGGATACCAGAGGACTGGGGGGGTCTCAGGTTCTACTGGTGGATACCAGAGGACTGGGGGGGTCTCAGGTTCTACTGGTGGATACCAGAGGACTGGGGGGGTCTCAGGTTCTACTGGTGGATACCAGAGGACTGGGGGGGTCTCAGGTTCTACTGGTGGATACCAGAGGACTGGGGGGGTCTCAGGTTCTACTGGTGGATACCAGAGGACTGGGGGGGTCTCAGGTTCTACTGGTGGATACCAGAGGACTGGGGGGGTCTCAGGTTCTACTGGTGGATACCAGAGGACTGGGGGGGTCTCAGGTTCTACTGGTGGATACCAGAGGACTGGGGGGGTCTCAGGTTCTACTGGTGGATACCAGAGGACTGGGGGGGTCTCAGGTTCTACTGGTGGATACCAGAGGACTGGGGGGGTCTCAGGTTCTACTGGTGGATACCAGAGGACTGGGGGGGTCTCAGGTTCTACTGGTGGATACCAGAGGACTGGGGGGGTCTCAGGTTCTACCGGTGGATACCAGAGGACTGGGGGGGTCTCAGGTTCTACTGGTGGATACCAGAGGACTGGGGGGGGGGGGGTCTCAGGTTCTACTGGTGGATACCAGAGGACTGGGGGGGGGGGGTCTCAGGTTCTACTGGTGGATACCATAGGACTGGGGGGGGTCTCAGGTTCTACTGGTGGATACCAGATGACTGGGGGGGTCTCAGGTTCTGCTGGTGGATACCAGAAGACTGGGGGGTCTCAGGTTCTACTGGTGGATACCAGAGGACTGGGGGGGTCTCAGGTTCTACTGGTGGATACCAGAGGACTGGGGGGGGTCTCAGGTTGTACTGGTGGATACCAGAGGACTGGGGGGGGTCTCAGGTTGTACTGGTGGATACCAGAGGACTGGGGGGGGGGTCTCAGGGGTAATTGGTGAATACCAGAGGACTGGGGGGTCTCAGGTTGTACTGGTGGATACCAGAGGACTGGGGGGGGGTCTCAGGTTGTACTGGTGGATACCAGAGGACTGGGGGGGGGTCTCAGGTTGTACTGGTGGATACCAGAGGACTGGGGGGGTCTCAGGTTGTACTGGTGGATACCAGAGGACTGGGGGGGTCTCAGGAGGTACTGGTGGATACCAGAGGACCGGGGGGGTCTCAGGAGGTACTGGTGGATACCAGAGGACTAGGGGGCCTCAGGTTGTACTGGTGAATACCAGAGGACTGGGGGGGTCTCAGGAGGTACTGGTGGATACCAGAGGACCGGGGGGGTCTCAGGAGGTACTGGTGGATACCAGAGGACTAGGGGGGCCTCAGGTTGTACTGGTGAATACCAGGGGACTGGGGGGTCTCAGGGGTAATTGGTGAATACCAGAAGACTGGGGGGTCTCAGGTTGTACTGGTGGATACCAGAAGACTGGGGGGTCTGAGGTTCTACTGGTGGATACCAGAGGACTGGGGAGGTCTCAGGTTCTACTGGTGGATACCAGAGGACTGGGGGGGGGTCTCAGGTTCTACTGGTGGATACCAGAGGACTGGGGGGGTCTCAGGTTCTACTGGTGGATACCAGAGGACTGGGGGGGTCTCAGGTTCTACTGGTGGATACCAGAGGGACTGGGGGTGTCTCAGGTTCTACTGCTGGATACCAGAGGACTGGGGGATCTCAAGTTGTACTCGTGGATACCAGAGGACTTGGGGGTCTCAGGTTCTACTGGTGGATACCATAGGACTGTGGGGTCTCAGGTTCTACTGGTGGATACCAGAGGACTGGGGGGTCTGTAATACCAGTGGATACCAGTGGACTGGGTTGTCTCCAGTTGTACTGGTGGATACCAGAGGATTGGACTGTCTGTAATACCAGAGGATACCAGAGGACAGGGGGGGGGGGGGGGGTCTCAGGTTGTACTAGTGGATACCAGAGGACTGGGGGGGGGGGGTCTCAGTTTGTACTGGTGGATACCAGAGGACTGGGAGGGGGGGGGTCTGAGGTTGTACTGGTGGATACCAGAGGACTGGGGAGGTCTCAGGTTCTACTGGTGGATACCAGAGGACTGGGGAGGTCTGAGGTTGTACTGGTGGATACCAGAGGACTGGGGGGGTCTGAGGTTGTACTGGTGGATACCAGAGGACTGGGGGGTCTGAGGTTGTATTGGTGGATACCAGAGGACTTGGGGGGGGTCTCAGGTTGTACTGGTGGATACCAGAGGACTGGGGGGGGGGGGGGGTCTCAGGTTGTACTGGTGGATACCAGAGGACTGGGGGGGGTCTCAGGTTGTACTGGTGGATACCAGAGGACTGGGGGGGTCTCAGGTTCTACTGGTGGATACCAGAGGACTGGGGGGTCTGAGGTTGTATTGGTGGATACCAGAGGACTTGGGGGGGGTCTCAGGTTGTACTGGTGGATACCAGAGGACTGGGGGGGGGGGGGGGGTCTCAGGTTGTACTGGTGGATACCAGAGGACTGGGGAGGTCTCAGGTTCTACTGGTGGATACCAGAGGACTGGGGAGGTCTCAGGTTCTACTGGTGGATACCAGAGGACTGGGGGGGTCTCAGGTTCTACTGGTGGATACCAGAGGACTGGGTGGCCTCAGGTTCTACTGGTGGATACCAGAGGACTGGGGGGGTCTCAGGTTCTACTGGTGGATACCAGAGGACTGGGGGGGTCTCATGTTCTAATGGTGGATACCAGAGGACTGGGGGGGTCTCATGTTCTAATGGTGGATACCAGAGGACTGGGGGGGTCTCAGGTTCTACTGGTGGATACCAGAGGACTGGGGGGGGGTCTCAGGTTCTACTGGTGGATACCAGAGGACTGGGGGGGTCTCAGGTTCTACCGGTGGATACCAGAGGACTGGGGGGGTCTCAGGTTCTACTGGTGGATACCAGAGGACTGGGGGGGGTCTCAGGTTGTACTGGTGGATACCAGAGGACTGGGGGGGAGGGGGGGGGGGGTCTGAGGTTGTACTGGTGGATACCAGAGGACTGGGGGGGTCTGAGGTTGTACTGGTGGAAACCAGAGGACTGGGGGGGTCTCAGGCTCTACTGGTGGATACCAGAGGACTGGGGGGGGGGGGGGGGGGGTATCAGGTTCTACTGGTGGATACCAGAGGACTGGGGGGTCTGAGGTTGTACTGGTGGATACCAAAGGACTGGGGGGGTCTCAGGTTGTACTGGTGGATACCAGAGGACTGGGGGGGTCTCAGGTTGTACTGGTGGATACCAGAGGACTGGGGGGGGGGGTCTCAGGTTCTACTGGTGGATACCAGAGGACTGGGGAGGTCTCAGGTTCTACTGGTGGATACCAGAGGACTGGGGGGGTCTCAGGTTCTACTGGTGGATACCAGAGGACTGGGGGGGTCTCAGGTTCTACTGGTGGACACCAGAGGACTGGGGGGGTCTCAGGTTCTACTGGTGGATACCAGAGGACTGTGGGGCCTCAGGTTCTACTGGTGGATACCAGAGGACTGGGGGGTCTCAGGTTCTACTGGTGGATACCAGAGGACTGGGGGGGTCTCAGGTTCTACTGGTGGATACCAGAGGACTGGGGGGGTCTCAGTTTCTACTGGTGGATACCAGAGGACTGGGGGGGTCTCAGGTTCTACTGGTGGATACCATAGGACTGGGGGGGGTCTCAGGTTCTACTGCTGGAAACCAGAGGACTGGGGGGGGGTCTCAGGTTCTACTGGTGGATACCAGAGGACTGGGGGGGGGTCTCAGGTTCTACTGGTGGATACCAGAGGACTGGGGGGGTCTCAGGTTGTACTGGTGGATACCAGAGGACTGGGGGGTCTCAGGGGTAATTGGTGAATACCAGAGGACTGGGGGGTCTCAGGTTGTACTGGTGGATACCAGAAGACTGGGGGTCTCAGGTTGTACTGGTGGATACCAGAAGACTGGGGGGTCTGAGGTTGTACTGGTGGATACCAGAGGACTGGGGGGTCTCAGGTTCTACTGGTGGATACCAGAGGACTGGGGGGGTCTCAGGTTGTACTGGTGGATACCAGAGGACTGGGGGGGTCTCAGGTTGTACTGGTGGATACCAGAAGACTGGGGGGTCTGAGGTTGTACTGGTGGATACCAGAAGACTGGGGGGTCTCAGGGGTAATTGGTGAATACCAGAGGACTGGGGGGTCTCAGGTTGTACTGGTGGATACCAGAAGACTGGGGGGTCTGAGGTTGTACTGGTGGATACCAGAAGACTGGGGGGTCTGAGGTTGTACTGGTGGATACCAGAGGACTGGGGGGGGGGGTCTCAGGTTCTACTGGTGGATACCAGAAGACTGGGGGGGTCTCAGGAGGTACTGGTGGATACCAGAGGACTGGGGGGGTCTCAGGAGGTACTGGTGGATACCAGAGGACTGGGGGGGGGCTCAGGTTGTACTGGTGAATACCAGAGGACTGGGGGGTCTCAGGGGTAATTGGTGAATACCAGAAGACTGGGGGGTGTCAGGTTGTACTGGTGGATACCAGAAGACTGGGGGGTCTGAGGTTGTACTGGTGGATACCAGAAGACTGGGGGGTCTGAGGTTGTACTGGTGGATACCAGAAGACTGGGGGGTCTGAGGTTGTACTGGTGGATACCAGAAGACTGGGGGGTCTGAGGTTGTACTGGTGGATACCAGAAGACTGGGGGGTCTGAGGTTGTACTGGTGGATACCAGAAGACTGGGGGGTCTGAGGTTCTACTGGTGGATACCAGAGGACTGGGGGGGTCTCAGGTTCTACTGGTGGATTCCAGAGGACTGGGGGGGTCTCAGGTTCTACTGGTGGATACCAGAGGACTGGGGGGGTCTCAGGTTCTACTGGTGGAAACCAGAGGACTGGGGGGGGTCTCAGGTTCTACTGGTGGAAACCAGAGGACTGGGGGGGTCTCAGGTTCTACTTGTGGATACCAGAGGACTGGGGGGGGGATCTCAGGTTCTACTGGTGGATACCAGAGGACTGGGGGGGGGTCTCAGGTTCTACTGGTGGATACCAGAGGACTGGGGGGGGGTCTCAGGTTCTACTGGTGGATACCAGAGGACTGGGGGGGGTCTCAGGTTCTACTGGTGGATACCAGAGGACTGGGGGGGGTCTCAGGTTGTACTGGTGGATACCAGAGGACTGGGGGGGTCTCAGGTTGTACTGGTGGATACCAGAGGACTGGGGGGGTCTCAGGTTCTACTGGTGGATACCAGAGGACTGGGGAGGTCTCAGGTTCTACTGGTGGATACCAGAGGACTGGGGGGGTCTCAGGTTCTACTGGTGGATACCAGAAGACTGGGGGGGTCTCAGGTTCTACTGGTGGATACCAGAGGACTGGGGGGGTCTCAGGTTCTACTGGTGGATACCAGAGGACTGGGGGGGTCTCAGGTTCTACTGGTGGATACCAGAGGACTGGGGGGGTCTCAGGTTCTACTGGTGGATACCAGAGGACTGGGGGGGTCTCAGGTTCTACTGGTGGATACCAGAGGACTGGGGGGGTCTCAGGTTCTAATGGTGGATACCAGAGGACTGGGGGGGTCTCAGGTTGTACTGGTGGATACCAGAGGACTGGGTGGTCTCAGGTTCTTCTGGTGGATACCAGTGGACTGGGTGGTCTGAGGTTGTGCTGGTGGATACCAGAGGACTGGGTGGTGTGTAATACCAGTGGATACCAGTGGACTGGGTGGTCTCAGGTTGTACTGGTGGATACCAGAGGACTGGGTGGTCTCAGGTTGTACTGGTGGATACCAGAGGACTGGGTGGTCTGAGGTTGTGCTGGTGGATACCAGAGGACTGGGTGGTGTGTAATACCAGTGGATACCAGAGGACTGGGGGATCTCAGGTTCTACTGGTGGATACCAGAGGACTGGAGGGTCTCAGGTTCTACTGGTGGATACCAGAGGACTGGGGGGTGTGTAATACCAGTGGATACCAGTGGACTGGGTGTTCTCAGGTTGTACTGGTGGATACCAGAGGACTGGGTGGTCTCAGGTTGTACTGGTGGATACCAGACGACTGGGTGGTGTGTAATACCAGTGGATACCAGAGGACTGGGTGGTCTCAGGTTGTACTGGTGGATACCAGAGGACTGGGTGGTCTGAGGTTGTGCTGGTGGATACCAGAGGACTGGGTGGTGTGTAATACCAGTGGATACCAGTGGACTGGGTGGTCTCAGGTTGTACTGGTGGATACCAGAGGACTGGGTGGTCTCAGGTTGTACTGGTGGATACCAGAGGACTGGGTGGTCTGAGGTTGTGCTGGTGGATACCAGAGGACTGGGTGGTGTGTAATACCAGTGGATACCAGAGGACTGGGGGATCTCAGGTTCTACTGGTGGATACCAGAGGACTGGAGGGTCTCAGGTTCTACTGGTGGATACCAGAGGACTGGGGGGTCTCAGGTTCTACTGGTGGAGACGAGAGGACTGGGTGGTCTGTAATACCAGTGGATACCAGTGGACTGGGTTGTCTCCAGTTGTACTGGTGGATACCAGAGGACTGGACTGTCTGTAATACCAGTGGATACCAGAGGACTGGGGGGGGGGGGTCTCAGGTTGTACTGGTGGATACCAGAGGCCTGGGGGGGTCTCAGGTTGTACTGGTGGATACCAGAGGACTGGATTGTCTAATACCAGTGGATACCAATGGACTGGGTTGTCTCCGGTTATACTGGTGGATACCAGAGGACTGGGTTGTCTCAGGTTGTACTGGTGGATACCAGAGGACTGGGTGGTCTCAGGTTGTACTGGTGGATACCAGAGGACTGGGTGGTCTCAGGTTGTACTGGTGGATACCAGAGGACTGGGTGGTCTCAGGTTGTACTGGTGAATACCAGAGGACTGGGTGGTCTCAGGTTGTACTGGTGGATACCAGAGGACTGGATGGTCTGAGGTTGTGCTGGTGGATACCAGAGGACTGGGTGGTGTGTAATACCAGTGGATACCAGTGGACTGGGTGGTCTCAGGTTGTACTGGTGGATACCAGAGGACTGGGTGGTCTCAGGTTGTACTGGTGGATACCAGAGGACTGGGTGGTGTGTAATACCAGTGGATACCAGTGGACTGGGTGGTCTCAGGTTGTACTGGTGGATACCAGAGGACTGGGTGGTCTCAGGTTGTACTGGTGGATACCAGAAGACTGGACTTTCTGTAATACCAGTGGATACCAGTGGACTGGGTGGTCTCAGGTTGTACTGGTGGATACCAGATGACTGGGGGGTTCTCAGGTTGTACTGGTGGATCCCAGAGGACTGGGGGGGGTCTCAGGTTGTACTGGTGGAGTCCAGAGGACTGGGTGGTCTCAGGTTGTACTGGTGGATACCAGAAGACTGGACTTTCTGTAATACCAGTGGATACCCGTGGACTGGGTGTTCTCAGGTTGTACTGGTGGATACCAGAGGACTGGGTGGTCTCAGGTTGTACTGGTGGATACTAGAGGACTGGGTGGTGTGTAATACCAGTGGATACCAGTGGACTGGGTGGTCTCAGGTTGTACTGGTGGATACCAGAGGACTGGGTTGTCTGAGGTTGTACTGGTGGATACCAGAGGACTGGGGGGGGGTCTCAGGTTCTACTGGTGGATACCAGAAGACTGGGGGGGGTCTCAGGAGGTACTGGTGGATACCAGAGGACTGGGGGGGTCTCAGGAGGTACTGGTGGATACCAGAGGACTGGGGGGGGGCTCAGGTTGTACTGGTGAATACCAGAGGACTGGGGGGTCTCAGGGGTAATTGGTGAATACCAGAAGACTGGGGGGTGTCAGGTTGTACTGGTGGATACCAGAAGACTGGGGGGTCTGAGGTTGTACTGGTGGATACCAGAAGACTGGGGGGTCTGAGGTTGTACTGGTGGATACCAGAAGACTGGGGGGTCTGAGGTTGTACTGGTGGATACCAGAAGACTGGGGGGTCTGAGGTTGTACTGGTGGATACCAGAAGACTGGGGGGTCTGAGGTTGTACTGGTGGATACCAGAAGACTGGGGGGTCTAAGGTTGTACTGGTGGATACCAGAAGACTGGGGGGTCTGAGGTTGTACTGGTGGATACCAGAAGACTGGGGGGTCTGAGGTTGTACTGGTGGATACCAGAAGACTGGGGGGTCTGAGGTTGTACTGGTGGATACCAGAGGACTGGGGGGTCTGAGGTTCTACTGGTGGATACCAGAGGACTGGGGGGGTCTCAGGTTCTACTGGTGGACTCCAGAGGACTGGGGGGGTCTCAGGTTCTACTTGTGGATACCAGAGGACTGGGGGGGGGTCTCAGGTTCTACTGGTGGATACCAGAGGACTGGGGGTGGGTCTCAGGTTCTACTGGTGGATACCAGAGGACTGGGGGGGTCTCAGGTTCTACTGGTGGATACCAGAGGACTGGGGGGGGTCTCAGGTTGTACTGGTGGATACCAGAGGACTGGGGGGGTCTCAGGTTGTACTGGTGGATACCAGAGGACTGGGGGGGTCTCAGGTTCTACTGGTGGATACCAGAGGACTGGGGAGGTCTCAGGTTCTACTGGTGGATACCAGAGGACTGGGGGGGTCTCAGGTTCTACTGGTGGATACCAGAGGACTGGGGGGGTCTCAGGTTCTACTGGTGGATACCAGAGGACTGGGGGGGTCTCAGGTTCTACTGGTGGATACCAGAGGACTGGGGGGGGTCTCAGGTTGTACTGGTGGATACCAGAGGACTGGGGGGGTCTCAGGTTGTACTGGTGGATACCAGAGGACTGGGGGGGTCTCAGGTTCTACTGGTGGATACCAGAGGACTGGGGAGGTCTCAGGTTCTACTGGTGGATACCAGAGGACTGGGGGGGTCTCAGGTTCTACTGGTGGATACCAGAGGACTGGGGGGGTCTCAGGTTCTACTGGTGGATACCAGAGGACTGGGGGGGGGTCTCAGGTTCTACTGGTGGATACCAGAGGACTGGGGGGGTCTCAGGTTGTACTGGTGGATACCAGAGGACTGGGTGGTCTCAGGTTCTTCTGGTGGATACCAGAGGACTGGGTGGTCTGAGGTTGTGCTGGTGGATACCAGAGGACTGGGTGGTGTGTAATACCAGTGGATACCAGTGGACTGGGTGTTCTCAGGTTGTACTGGTGGATACCAGAGGACTGGGTGGTCTCAGGTTGTACTGGTGGATACCAGACGACTGGGTGGTGTGTAATACCAGTGGATACCAGAGGACTGGGTGGTCTCAGGTTGTACTGGTGGATACCAGAGGACTGGGTGGTCTCCAGTTGTACTGGTGGATACCAGAGGACTGGACTGTCTGTAATACCAGTGGATACCAGAGGACTGGGGGGGGGGGTATCTCAGGTTGTACTGGTGGATACCAGAGGACTGGGGGGTCTCAGGTTGTACTGGTGGATACCAGAGGACTTGATTGTCTAATACCAGTGGATACCAATGGACTGGGTTGTCTCCGGATGTACTGGTGGATACCAGAGGACTGGGTTGTCTCAGGTTGTACTGGTGGATACCAGAGGACTGGGTTGTCTCAGGTTGTACTGGTGGATACCAATGGACTGGGTGGTCTCAGGTTGTACTGGTGGATACCAGAGGACTGGGTGGTCTCAGGTTGTACTGGTGGATACCAGAGGACTGGGGGGGGGTCTCAGGTTGTACTGGTGGATACCAGAGGACTGGGGGGGGGGTCTCAGGTTGTACTGGTGGATACCAGAGGACTGGGGGGGGGTCTCAGGTTGTACAGGTGGATACCAGAGGACTGGGGGGGGGGGGGGGTCAGGTTCTACAGGTGGATACCAGAGGACTGGAGGGTCTCAGGTTGTACTGGTGGATACCAGAGGACTGGGTTGTCTCAGGTTGTACTGGTGGATACCAATGGACTGGGTGGTCTCAGGTTGTACTGGTGGATACCAGAGGACTGGGTGGTCTCAGGTTGTACTGGTGGATACCAGAGGACTGGGTGGTCTCAGGTTGTACTGGTGGATACCAGAGGACTGGGTGGTCTCAGGTTGTACTGGTGGATACCAGAGGACTGGGTGGTCTCAGGTTGTACTGGTGGATACCAGAGGACTGGGTGGTCTCAGGTTGTACTGGTGGATACCAGAGGACTGGGTGGTGTGTAATACCAGTGGATACCAGTGGACTGGGTGGTCTCAGGTTGCACTGGTGGATACCAGAGGACTGGGTTGTCTGTAATACCAGTGGATACCAGTGGACTGGGTGGTCTCAGGTTGTACTGGTGTATACCAGAGGACTGGGGGGGGTCTCAGGTTGTACTGGTGGATCCCAGAGGACTGGGGGGGGTCTCAGGTTGTACTGGTGGATACCAGAGGACTGGGGGGGGGGGGGGGGGTCCTCAGATTGTACTGGTGGATACCAGAGGACTGGGGGGGGTCTCAGGTTGTACTGGTGGATACCGGAGGACTGGGGGGGGGGGGTCAGGTTCTACAGGTGGATACCAGAGGACTGGAGGGTCTCAGGTTGTACTGGTGGATACCAGAGGACTGGGGGGGGGTCTCAGGTTGTACTGGTGGATACCAGATGACTGGGGGGGGTCTCAGGTTGTACTGGTGGATACCAGAGGGCTGGGGGGGGGGGGGGGTCTCAGGTTGTACTGGTGGATACCAGAGGACTGGGTTGTCTCAGGTTGTACTGGTGGATACCGGAGGACTGGGATGTCTCAGGTTGTACTGGTGGATACCAAAGGACTGGGTGGTCTCAGGTTGTACTGGTGGATACCAGAGGACTGGGTGGTCTCAGGTTGTACTGGTGGATACCAGAGGACTGGACTTTCTGTAATACCAGTGGATACCAGTGGACTGGGTGGTCTCAGGTTGTACTGGTGGATACCAGAGGACTGGGTTGTCTGTAATACCAGTGGATACCAGTGGACTGGGTTGTCTCCGGTTGTACTGGTGGATACCAGAGGACTGGGGGTCTCAGGTTCTACTGGTGGATACCAGAGGACTGGGTGGTCTGTAATACCAGTGGATACCAGTGGACTGGGTTGTCTCCGGTTGTTACTGGTGGATACCAGAGGACTGGGGGTCTCAGTTTCTACTGGTGGATACCAGAGGAATGGGTGGTCTGTAATACCAGTGGATACCAGTGGACTGGGTTGTCTCCGGTTGTACTGGTCGATACCAGAGGACTGGACTGTCTGTAAAACCAGTGGAATTCAGAAGACTGGGTGGTCTAAGGTTGTACTGGTGGATACCAGAAGACTGGGGGTCTCAGGTTGTACTGGTCGATACCAAAAGACTGGGTGGTCTAAGGATGTACTGATGGATACCAGAGGACTGGGGGTCTCAGTTTGTACTGGTTGATACCAGAGGACTGGGTGGTCTCAGGTTGTACTGGTGGATACCAGAAGACTGGACTTTCTGTAATACCAGTGGATACCAGTGGACTGGGTGGTCTCAGGTTGTACTGGTGGATACCAGATGACTGGGGGGGTTCTCAGGTTGTACTGGTGGATCCCAGAGGACTGGGGGGGTTCTCAGGTTGTACTGGTGGATACCAGAGGACCGGGGGGGTCTCAGGTTCTACTGGTGGAGTCCAGAGGACTGGTTGGTCTGTAATACCAGTGGACTGGGTTGTCTCCAGTTGTACTGGTGGATACCAGAGGACTGGACTGTCTGTAATACCAGTGTATAACAGAGGACTGGGGGGGGGGGGGGGGGGTATCTCAGGTTGTACTGGTGGATACCAGAGGACTGGGGGGGTCTCAGGTTGTACTGGTGGATACCAGAGGACTTGATTGTCTAATACCAGTGGATACCAATGGACTGGGTTGTCTCCGGTTGTACTGGTGGATACCAGAGGACTGGGTTGTCTCAGGTTGTACTGGTGGATACCAGAGGACTGGGTTGTCTCAGGTTGTACTGGTGGATACCAAAGGACTGGGTGGTCTCAGGTTGTACTGGTGGATACCAGAGGACTGGGTGGTCTCAGGTTGTACTGGTGGATACCAGAGGACTGGGTGGTCTCAGGTTGTACTGGTGGATACCAGAGGACTTAATTGTATAATACCAGTGGATACCAATGGACTGGGTTGTCTCCGGTTGTACTGGTGGATACCAGAGGACTGGGTTGTCTCAGGTTGTACTGGTGGATACCAGAGGACTGGGTTGTCTCAGGTTGTACTGGTGGATACCAGAGGACTGGGTGGTCTCAGGTTGTACTGTTGGATACCAGAGGACTGGGTGGTGTGTAATACCAGTGGATACCAGTGGACTGGGTGGTCTCAGGTTGTACTGGTGGATACCAGAGGACTGGGTTGTCTGTAATACCAGTGGATACCAGTGGACTGGGTGGTCTCAGGTTGTACTGGTGGATACCAGAGGACTGGGGGGGGGTCTCAGGTTGTACTGGTGGATCCCAGAGGACTGGGGGGGTCTCAGGTTGTACTGGTGGATACCAGGGGACTGGGGGGGTCTCAGGTTGTACTGGTGGATACCAGGGGACTGGGGGGGGGTCCTCAGGTTGTACTGGTGGATACCAGAGGACTGGGGGGGTCTCAGGTTGTACTGGTGGATACCAGAGGACTGGACTTTCTGTAATACCAGTGGATACCAGTGGACTGGGTGGTCTCAGGTTGTACTGGTGGATACCAGAGGACTGGGTTGTCTGTAATACCAGTGGATACCAGTGGACTGGGTGGTCTCAGGTTGTACTGGTGGATACCAGAGGACTGGGGGGGCCTCAGGTTGTACTGGTGGATCCCAGAGGACTGGGGGGGTCTCAGGTTGTACTGGTGGATACCAGGGGACTGGGGGGGTCTCAGGTTGTACTGGTGGATACCAGGGGACTGGGGGGGGGGTCCTCAGGTTGTACTGGTGGATACCAGAGGACTGGGGGGTCTCAGGTTGTACTGGTGGATACCAGAGGACTGGGGGTCTCAGGTTGTACTGGTGGATACCAGAGGACTGGGTGGTCTGAGGTTGTACTGGTGGATACCAGAGGACTGGGTGGTCCGAGGTTGTACTGGTGGATACCAGTGGACTGGGTGGTCTCAGGTTGTACTGGTGGATACCAGAGGACTGGACTGTCTAATACCAGTGGATACCAGAGGACTGGGGGGGGGGTCTCAGGTTGTACTGGTGGATACCAGAGGACTGGGGGGGTCTCAGGTTGTACTGGTGGATACCAGATGACTGGGGGGGTCTCAGGTTGTACTGGTGGATACCAGAGGGCTGAGGGGGGGGGGTCTCAGGTTGTACTGGTGGATACCAGAGGACTGGGGGGGGAGGGGTCTCAGGTTGTACTGTTGGATACCAGAGGACTGGGGGGGGGCGGGTCTCAGGTTGTACTGGTGGATACCAGAGGACTGGGGGGGTCTAGGTTGTACTGGTGGATACCATAGGACTGGGGGGGGGGGGGGTCTCAGGTTGTACTGGTGGATACCAGAACACTGGGGGTTTTGGTTGTACTGGTGGATACCAGAGGACTGGGTTGTCTGTAATACCAGTGGATACCAGTGGACTGGGTTGTCTCCGGTTGTACTGGTGGATACCAGAGGACTGGGTGGTCTGTAATACCAGTGGATACCAGTGGACTGGGTTGTCTCCGGTTGTACTGGTGGATACCAGAGGACTGGGGGTCTCAGGTTCTACTGGTGGATACCAGAGGACTGGGTGGTCTGTAATACCAGTGGACTGGGTTGTCTCCGGTTGTACTGGTCGATACCAGAGGACTGGACTGTCTGTAATACCAGTGGATACCAGAAGACTGGGGCTCTCAGAATGTACTGGTGGATACCAGAGGACTGGGTGGTCTCAGTTTGTACTGGTGGATACCAGAGGACTGGGTGGTCTCAGGTTGTACTGGTGGATACCATAGGACTGGGGGGGGGGGGCCTCAGGTTGTTCTGGTGGATACCAGAACACTGGGGGTTTTGGTTGTACTGGTGGATACCAGAGGACTGGGTTGTCTGTAATACCAGTGGATACCAGTGGACTGGGTTGTCTCCGGTTGTACTGGTGGATACCAGAGGACTGGGTGGTGTGTAATACCAGTGGATACCAGTGGACTGGGTTGTCTCCGGTTGTACTGCTGGATACCAGAGGACTGGGTGGTCTGTAATACCAGTGGATACCAGTGGACTGGGTTGTCTCCGGTTGTACTGGTGGATACCAGAGGACTGGGTGGTGTGTAATACCAGTGGATACCAGTGGACTGGGTTGTCTCCGGTTGTACTGGTGGATACCAGAGGACTGGGTGGTCTGTAATACCAGTGGATACCAGTGGACTGGGTTGTCTCCGGTTGTACTGGTGGATACCAGATGACTGGGGGGGTCTCAGGTTGTACTGGTGGATACCAGAGGGCTGGGGGGGGGGGGGGGTCTCAGGTTGTACTGGTGGATACCAGAGGACTGGGGGGGGGGGGGGTCTCAGGTTGTACTGTTGGATACCAGAGGACTGGGGGGGGGGGGGGGTCTCAGGTTGTACTGGTGGATACCAGAGGACTGGGGGGGTCTCAGGTTGTACTGGTGGATACCAGAGGACTGGGGGGGTCTCAGGTTGTACTGGTGGATACCAGAGGACTGGGGGGGTCTAGGTTGTACTGGTGGATACCATAGGACTGGGGGGGGGGGCGGGTCTCAGGTTGTACTGGTGGATACCAGAACACTGGGGGGTCTTGGTTGTACTGGTGGATACCAGAGGACTGGGTTGTCTGTAATACCAGTGGATACCAGTGGACTGGGTTGTCTCCGGTTGTACTGGTGGATACCAGAGGACTGGGTGGTCTGTAATACCAGTGGATACCAGTGGACTGGGTTGTCTCCGGTTGTACTGGTGGATACCAGAGGACTGGGGGTCTCAGGTTCTACTGGTGGATACCAGAGGACTGGGTGGTCTGTAATACCAGTGGATACCAGTGGACTGGGTTGTCTCTGGTTGTACTGGTCGATACCAGAGGACTGGACTGTCTGTAATACCAGTGGATACCAGAAGACTGGGGCTCTCAGAATGTACTGGTGGATACCAGAGGACTGGGTGGTCTCAGGTTGTACTGGTGGATACCAGAGGACTGGGTGGTCTCAGGTTGTACTGGTGGATACCAGAGGACTGGGTGTTCTCAGGATGTACTGGTGGATATCAGAGGAAGTGGTGTTCTCAGGTTGTACTGGTGGATACCAGAGGACTGGGTGGTGTGTAATACCAGTGGATACCAGTGGACTGGGTGGTCTCAGGTTGTACTGGTGGATACCAGAGGACTGGGTGGTCTCAGGTTGTACTGGTGGATACCAGAGGACTGGGTTGTCTTTAATACCAGTGGATACCAGTGGACTGGGTGGTCTCAGGTTGTACTGGTGGATACCAGAGGACTGGGGGGGTCTCAGGTTGTACTGGTGGATCCCAGAGGACTGGGGGGGGTCTCAGGTTGTACTGGTGGATACCAGAGGACTGGGGGGGGTATCAGGTTGTACTGGTGGATACCAGAGGACTGGACTGTCTGTAATACCAGTGGATACCAAAGGACTGGGGGGGGGGGGTCTCAGGTTGTACTGGTGGATACCAGAGGACTGGGGGGGTCTCAGGTTGTACTGGTGGATACCAGATGACTGGGGGGGTCTCAGGTTGTACTGGTGGATACCAGAGGGCTGGGGGGGGGGGGGGTCTCAGGTTGTACTGGTGGATACCAGAGGACTGGGGGGGGGGGGGTCTCAGGTTGAACTGGTGGATACCAGAGGACTGGGTTGTCTCAGGTTGTACTGGTGGATACCAGAGGACTAGGTTGTCTCAGGTTGTACTGGTGGATACCAAAGGACTGGGTGGTCTCAGGTTGTACTGGTGGATACCAGAGGACTGGGTGGTCTCAGATTGTACTGGTGGATACCAGAGGACTGGGGGGGTATCAGGTTGTACTGGTGGATCCCAGAGGACTGGGGGGGGGGATCTCAGGTTGTACTGGTGGATACCAGGGGACTGGGGGGATCTCAGGTTGTACTGGTGGATACCAGAGGACTGGGGGGTCCTCAGGTTGTACTGGTGGATACCAGAGGACTGGGGGTCTCAGGTTGTACTGGTGGATAGCAGAGGACTGGGTGGTCTGAGGTTGTACTGGTGGATACCAGAGGACTGGGTGGTCTGAAGTTGTACTGGTGGATACCAGAGGACTGGGTGGTCTGAGGTTGTACTGGTGGATACCAGTGGACTGGGTGGTCTCAGGTTGTACTGGTGGATACCAAAGGACTGGACTGTCTGTAATACCAGTGGATACCAGAGGACTGGGGGGGGTCTCAGGTTGTACTGGTGGATACCAGACGACTGGGGGGGTCTCAGGTTGTACTGGTGGATACCAGAGGGCTGGGGGGGGGGTCTCAGGTCGTACTGGTGGATACCAGAGGACTGGGGGGGGGGGGGGGGGGTCTCAGGTTGTACTGTTGGATACCAGGGGACTGGGGGGGTCTCAGGTTGTACTGGTGGATACCAGAGGACTGGGGGGGGGGGGGTCCTCAGGTTGTACTGGTGGATACCAGAGGACTGGGTGGTCTCAGGTTGTACTGGTGGATACCAGAGGACTGGGGGGGGGGGGGGGTCCTCAGGTTGTACTGGTGGATCCCAGAGGACTGGGGGGGGTCTCAGGTTGTACTGGTGGATACCAGGGGACTGGGGGGGTCTCAGGTTGTACTGGTGGATACCAAAGGACTGGACTGTCTGTAATACCAGTGGATACCAGAGGACTGGGGGGGGGGGGGTCTCAGGTTGTACTGGTGGATACCAGAGGACTGGGGGGGTCTCAGGTTGTACTGGTGGATACCAGATGACTGGGGGGGGTCTCAGGTTGTACTGGTGGATACCATAGGGCTGAGGGGGGGGGTCTCAGGTTGTACTGGTGGATACCAGAGGACTGGGGGGGGAGGGGTCTCAGGTTGTATTGTTGGATACCAGAGGACTGGGGGGGGGGGGGTCTCAGGTTGTACTGGTGGATACCAGAGGACTGGGGGGGTCTAGGTTGTACTGGTGGATACCATAGGACTGGGGGGGGGGGGTCTCAGGTTGTACTGGTGGATACCAGAACACTGGGGGTTTTGGTTGTACTGGTGGATACCAGAGGACTGGGTTGTCTGTAATACCAGTGGACACCAGTGGACTGGGTTGTCTCCGGTTGTACTGGTGGATATCAGAGGACTGGGTGGTCTGTAATACCAGTGGATACCAGTGGACTGGGTTGTCTCCGATTGTACTGGTGGATACCAGAGGACTGGGGGTCTCAGGTTCTACTGGTGGATACCAGAGGACTGGGTGGTCTGTAATACCAGTGGATACCAGTGGACTGGGTTGTCTCCGGTTGTACTGGTCGATACCAGAGGACTGGACTGTCTGTAATACCAGTGGATACCAGAAGACTGGGGCTCTCAGAATGTACTGGTGGATACCAGAGGACTGGGTGGTCTCAGTTTGTACTGGTGGATACCAGAGGACTGGGTGGTCTCAGGTTGTACTGGTGGACACCAGAGGACTGGGTGTTCTCAGGATGTACTGGTGGATACCAGAGGACTGGGTGGTGTGTAATACCAGTGGATACCAGTGGACTGGGTTGTCTCCGGTTGTACTGGTGGATACCAGAGGACTGGGTGGTCTGTAATACCAGTGGATACCAGTGGACTGGGTTGTCTCCGGTTGTACTGGTGGATACCAGAGGACTGGGGGTCTCAGGTTCTACTGGTGGATACCAGAGGACTGGGTGGTCTGTAATACCAGTGGATACCAGTGGACTGGGTTGTCTCCGGTTGTACTGGTCGATACCAGAGGACTGGACTGTCTGTAATACCAGTGGATACCAGAAGACTGGGGCTCTCAGAATGTACTGGTGGATACCAGAGGACTGGGTGGTCTCAGTTTGTACTGGTGGATACCAGAGGACTGGGTGGTCTCAGGTTGTACTGGTGGATACCAGAGGACTGGGTGTTCTCAGGATGTACTGGTGGATACCAGAGGACTGGGTGGTGTGTAATACCAGTGGATACCAGTGGACTGGGTTGTCTCCGGTTGTACTGGTGGATACCAGAGGACTGGGTGGTCTGTAATACCAGTGGATACCAGTGGACTGGGTTGTCTCCGGTTGTACTGGTGGATACCAGAGGACTGGGGGTCTCAGGTTCTACTGGTGGATACCAGAGGACTGGGTGGTCTGTAATACCAGTGGATACCAGTGGACTGGGTTGTCTCCGGTTGTACTGGTCGATACCAGAGGACTGGACTGTCTGTAATACCAGTGGATACCAGAACACTGGGGCTCTCAGAATGTACTGGTGGATACCAGAGGACTGGGTGGTCTCAGGTTGTACTGGTGGATACCAGAGGACTGGGTGGTCTCAGGTTGTACTGGTGGATACCAGAGGACTGGGTGTTCTCAGGATGTACTGGTGGATACCAGAGGACTGGGTGTTCTCAGGATGTACTGGTGGATACCAGAGGACTGGGTGGTGTGTAATACCAGTGGATACCAGTGGACTGGGTGGTCTCAGGTTGTACTGGTGGATACCAGAGGACTGGGGGGGTCTCAGGTTGTACTGGTGGATACCAGATGACTGGGGGGGTCTCAGGTTGTACTGGTGGATACCAGAGGGCTGGGGGGGGGGGGTCTCAGGTTGTACTGGTGGATACCAGAGGACTGGGGGGGTCTCAGGTTGTACTGGTGGATACCAGAGGACTGGGGGGGGGGTCTCAGGTTGTACTGTTGGATACCAGAGGACTGGGGGGGGGGTCTCAGGTTGTACTGGTGGATACCAGAGGACTGGGGGGGTCTCAGGTTGTACTGGTGGATACCAGAGGACTGGGGGGGTCTAGGTTGTACTGGTGGATACCATAGGACTGGGGGGGGGGGGGGGGTCTCAGGTTGTACTGGTGGATACCAGAACACTGGGGGGTCTTGGTTGTACTGGTGGATACCAGAGGACTGGGTTGTCTGTAATACCAGTGGATACCAGTGGACTGGGTTGTCTCCGGTTGTACTGGTGGATACCAGAGGACTGGGTGGTCTGTAATACCAGTGGATACCAGTGGACTGGGTTGTCTCCGGTTGTACTGGTGGATACCAGAGGACTGGGGGTCTCAGGTTCTACTGGTGGATACCAGAGGACTGGGTGGTCTGTAATACCAGTGGATACCAGTGGACTGGGTTGTCTCTGGTTGTACTGGTCGATACCAGAGGACTGGACTGTCTGTAATACCAGTGGATACCAGAAGACTGGGGCTCTCAGAATGTACTGGTGGATACCAGAGGACTGGGTGGTCTCAGGTTGTACTGGTGGATACCAGAGGACTGGGTGGTCTCAGGTTGTACTGGTGGATACCAGAGGACTGGGTGGTCTCAGGATGTACTGGTGGATACCAGAGGACTTGGTGTTCTCAGGTTGTACTGGTGGATACCAGAGGACTGGGTGGTGTGTAATACCAGTGGATACCAGTGGACTGGGTGGTCTCAGGTTGTACTGGTGGATACCAGAGGACTGGGTGGTCTCAGGTTGTACTGGTGGATACCAGAGGACTGGGTTGTCTTTAATACCAGTGGATACCAGTGGACTGGGTGGTCTCAGGTTGTACTGGTGGATACCAGAGGACTGGGGGGGTCTCAGGTTGTACTGGTGGATCCCAGAGGACTGGGGGGGGGTCTCAGGTTGTACTGGTGGATAACAGAGGACTGGGGGGGGGTATCAGGTTGTACTGGTGGATACCAGAGGACTGGACTGTCTGTAATACCAGTGGATACCAAAGCACTGGGGGGGGGGGGGGGTCTCAGGTTGTACTGGTGGATACCAGAGGACTGGGGGGGGTCTCAGGTTGTACTGGTGGATACCAGATGACTGGGGGGGTCTCAGGTTGTACTGGTGGATACCAGAGGACTGGGGGTCTCAGGTTCTACTGGTGGATACCAGAGGACTGGGTGGTCTGTAATACCAGTGGATACCAGTGGACTGGGTTGTCTCTGGTTGTACTGGTCGATACCAGAGGACTGGACTGTCTGTAATACCAGTGGATACCAGAAGACTGGGGCTCTCAGAATGTACTGGTGGATACCAGAGGACTGGGTGGTCTCAGGTTGTACTGGTGGATACCAGAGGACTGGGTGGTCTCAGGTTGTACTGGTGGATACCAGAGGACTGGGTGGTCTCAGGATGTACTGGTGGATACCAGAGGACTTGGTGTTCTCAGGTTGTACTGGTGGATACCAGAGGACTGGGTGGTGTGTAATACCAGTGGATACCAGTGGACTGGGTGGTCTCAGGTTGTACTGGTGGATACCAGAGGACTGGGTGGTCTCAGGTTGTACTGGTGGATACCAGAGGACTGGGGGGGGGTCTCAGGTTGTACTGGTGGATAACAGAGGACTGGGGGGGGTATCAGGTTGTACTGGTGGATACCAGAGGACTGGACTGTCTGTAATACCAGTGGATACCAAAGGACTGGGGGGGGGGGGGTCTCAGGTTGTACTGGTGGATACCAGAGGACTGGGGGGGGTCTCAGGTTGTACTGGTGGATACCAGATGACTGGGGGGGTCTCAGGTTGTACTGGTGGATACCAGAGGGCTGGGGGGGGGGGTCTCAGGTTGTACTGGTGGATACCAGAGGACTGGGGGGGGGGGGGTCTCAGGTTGAACTGGTGGATACCAGAGGACTGGGTTGTCTCAGGTTGTACTGGTGGATACCAGAGGACTGGGTTGTCTCAGGTTGTACTGGTGGATACCAAAGGACTGGGTGGTCTCAGGTTGTACTGGTGGATACCAGAGGACTGGGTGGTCTCAGGTTGTACTGGTGGATACCAGAGGACTGGGGGGGGGGTATCAGGTTGTACTGGTGGATCCCAGAGGACTGGGGGGGGTGGTCTCAGGTTGTACTGGTGGATACCAGGGGACTGGGGGGATCTCAGGTTGTACTGGTGGATACCAGAGGACTGGGGGGTCCTCAGGTTGTACTGGTGGATACCAGAGGACTGGGGGTCTCAGGTTGTACTGGTGGATAGCAGAGGACTGGGTGGTCTGAGGTTGTACTGGTGGATACCAGAGGACTGGGTGGTCTGAAGTTGTACTGGTGTATACCAGAGGACTGGGTGGTCTGAGGTTGTACTGGTGGATACCAGTGGACTGGGTGGTCTCAGGTTGTACTGGTGGATACCAAAGGACTGGACTGTCTGTAATACCAGTGGATACCAGAGGACTGGGGGGGGGGGGGGTCTCAGGTTGTACTGGTGGATACCAGAGGACTGGGGGGGGGTCTCAGGTTGTACTGGTGGATACCAGACGACTGGGGGGGTCTCAGGTTGTACTGGTGGATACCAGAGGGCTGGGGGGGGGGTCTCAGGTCGTACTGGTGGATACCAGAGGACTGGGGGGGGGTCTCAGGTTGTACTGTTGGATACCAGAGGACCTGGGGGGGGGGGTCTCAGGTTGTACTGGTGGATACCATAGGACTGGGGGGGGTCTCAGGTTGTACTGGTGGATACCAGAACACTGGGGGGTCTTGGTTGTACTGGTGGATACCAGAGGACTGGGTTGTCTGTAATACCAGTGGATACCAGTGGATTGGGTGGTATCAGGTTGTACTGGTGGATACCAGAGGACTGGGGGGGTATCAGGTTGTACTGGTGGATCCCAGAGGACTGGGGGGGGTCTCAGGTTGTACTGGTGGATACCAGGGGACTGGGGGGATCTCAGGTTGTACTGGTGGATACCAGAGGACTGGGGGGGGGGGTCCTCAGGTTGTACTGGTGGATACCAGAGGACTGGGGGGGTCTCAGGTTGTACTGGTGGATACCAGAGGACTGGGGGTCTCAGGTTGTACTGGTGGATACCAGAGGACTGGGTGGTCTGAGGTTGTACTGGTGGATACCAGTGGACTGGGTGGTCTCAGGTTGTACTGGTGGATACCAAAGGACTGGACTGTCTGTAATACCAGTGGATACCAGAGGACTGGGGGGGGGGGGGGGTCTCAGGTTGTACTGGTGGATACCAGAGGACTGGGTTGTCTCCAGTTGTACTGGTCGATACCAGAGGACTGGACTGTCTGTAATACCAGTGGATACCAGAAGACTGGGGCTCTCAGAATGTACTGGTGGATACCAGAGGACTGGGTGGTCTCAGGTTGTACTGGTGGATACCAGAGGACTGGGTGGTCTCAGGTTGTACTGGTGGATACCAGAGGACTGGGTGGTCTCAGGTTGTACTGGTGGATACCAGAGGACTGGGTGTTCTCAGGTTGTACTGGTGGATACCAGAGGACTGGGTGGTGTGTAATACCAGTGGATACCAGTGGACTGGGTGGTCTCAGGTTGTACTGGTGGATACCAGAGGACTGGGTGGTCTCAGGTTGTACTGGTGGATACCAGAGGACTGGGTTGTCTTTAATACCAGTGGATACCAGTGGACTGGGTGGTCTCAGGTTGTACTGGTGGATACCAGAGGACTGGGGGAGTCTCAGGTTGTACTGGTGGATACCAGAGGACTGGGGGGGGGGTCTCAGGTTGTACTGGTGGATACCAGAGGACTGGGGGAGTCTCAGGTTGTACTGGTGGATACCAGAGGACTGGGGGGGGTCTCAGGTTGTACTGGTGGATACCAGATGACTGGGGGGGTCTCAGGTTGTACTGGTGGATACCAGAGGGCTGGGGGGGGGGGGGGGGGTCTCAGGTTGTACTGGTGGACACTAGAGGACTGGGGGGGGGGGTCTCAGGTTGTACTGGTGGATACCAGAGGACTGGGGGGGGGTCTCAGGTTGTACTGGTGGATACCAGAGGACTGGGGGGGGGGTCTCAGGTTGTACTGGTGGATACCAGAGGACTGGGGGTCTCAGGTTGTACTGGTGGATACCAGAGGACTGGGGGTCTCAGGTTGTACTGGTGGATACCAGAGGACTGGGTGGTCTGAGGTTGTACTGGTTGATACTAGAGGACTGGGTGGTCTTAGGTTGGACTGGTGGATACCAGTGGACTGGGTGGTCTCAGGTTGTACTGGTGGATACCAGAGGACTGGACTGTCTGTAATACCAGTGGATACCAGAGGACTGGGGGGGGGGGGTCTCAGGTTGTACTGGTGGATACCAGAGGACTGGGGGGGTCTCAGGTTGTACTGGTGGATACCAGAGGACGGGGGGGGGGGTGGGGGTCTCAGGTTGTACTGGTTGAAACCAGAGGACTGGGGGAGGGTCTCAGGTTGTACTGGTGGATACCAGAGGACTGGGGGGGGTCTCAGGTTGTACTGGTGGATACCAGAGGACTGGGGGTCTCAGGTTGTACTGGTGGATACCAGAGGACTGGGTGGTCTGAGGTTGTACTGGTGGATACCAGTGGACTGGGTGGTCTCAGGTTGTATTGGTGGATACCAGAGGACTGGACTGTCTGTGATACCAGTGGATACCAGAGGACTGGGGGAGGGGGTCTCAGGTTGTACTGGTGGATACCAGAGGACTGGGGGGGTCTCAGGTTGTACTGGTGGATACCAGAGGACGGGGGGGGGGGTCTCAGGTTGTACTGGTTGATACCAGAGGACTGGGGGGGGGGGGGTCTCAGGTTGTACCTGGTGGATACCAGAGGACTGGAGGGGGGGGGGGATTCAGGATGTACTGGTGGATACCAGAGGACTGGGGGGGTCTCAGGTTGTACTGGTGGATACCAGAGGAATGGGGGGTATCAGGTTGTACTGGTGGATACCAGAGGACTGGGGGGGTCTAGGTTGTACTGGTGGATACCAGAGGACTGGGGGGGTCTCAGGTTGTACTGGTGGATACCAGAGGAATGGGGGGGTCTTAGGTTGTACTGGTGGATACCAGATGACTGGGGGGTCTTAGGTTGTACTGGTGGATACCAGAGGACTGGGTTGTCTGTAATACCAGTGGATACCAGTGGACTGGGTTGTCTCCGGTTGTACTGGTGGATACCAGAGGACTGGGGGTCTCAGGTTCTAATGGTGGATACCAGAGGACTGGGTGGTCTGTAATACCAGTGGATACCAGTGGACTGGGTTGTCTCCGGTTGTTACTGGTGGATACCAGAGGACTGGGGGTCTCAGGTTCTACTGGTGGAAACCAGAGGACTGGGTGGTCTGTAATACCAGTGGATACCAGTGGACTGGGTTGTCTCCGGTTGTACTGGTCGATACCAGAGGACTGGACTGTCTAATACCAGTGGATACCAGAAGACTGGGTGGTCTAAGGTTGTACTGGTGGATACCAGAAGACTGGGGGTCTCAGGTTGTACTGGTGGATACCAAAAGACTGGGTGGTCTCAAGATGTACTGATGGATACCAGAGGACTGGGGGTCTCAGTTTGTACTGGTTGATACCAGAGGACTGGGTGGTCTCGGGTTGTACTGGTGGATACCAGAAGACTGGGGGTCTCAGGTTGTACTGGTGGATACCAGAGGACTGGACTGTCTAATACCAGTGGATACCAGAAGACTAGGTGGTCTCATGTTGTACTGGTGGATACCAGAGGACTGGGGATCTCAGTTTGTACTGGTCGATACCAGAGGACTGGGTGGTCTCGGGTTGTACTGGTGGATACCAGAGGACTGGGTGGTCTCAGGTTGTACTGGTGGATACCAGACGACTGGACTGTCTGTAATACCAGTGGATACCAAAGGACTGGGGGGGGGTCTCAGGTTCTACTGGTGGATACCAGAGGACTGGGGGGGTCTAGGTTGTACTGGTGGATACCAGAGGACTGGGGGGGGGTCTCAGGTTGTACTGGTGGATACCAGAGGACTGGGTTGTCTTTAATACCAGTGGATACCAGTGGACTGGGTGGTCTCAGGTTGTACTGGTGGATACCAGAGGACTGGGGGAGTCTCAGGTTGTACTGGTGGATACCAGAGGACTGGGGGGGGGGTCTCAGGTTGTACTGGTGGATACCAGAGGACTGGGGGGGGGGGGGTCTCAGATTGTACTGGTGGATACCAGAGGACTGGACTGTCTGTAATACCAGTGGATACCAGAGGACTGGGGGGGGGGGTCTCAGGTTGTACTGGTGGATACCAGAGGACTGGGGGGGTCTCAGGTTGTACTGGTGGATACCAGATGACTGGGGGGGTCTCAGGTTGTACTGGTGGATACCAGAGGGCTGGGGGGGGGGGGGGGGGTCTCAGGTTGTACTGGTGGATACCAGAGGGCTGGGGGGGGGGGGGGGGGGTCTCAGGTTGTACTGGTGGATACCAGAGGACTGGGGGGGGTCTCAGGTTGTACTGGTGGATACCAGAGGACTGGGGGGGGGGTCTCAGGTTGTACTGGTGGATACCAGAGGACTGGGGGTCTCAGGTTGTACTGGTGGATACCAGAGGACTGGGGGTCTCAGGTTGTACTGGTGGATACCAGAGGACTGGGTGGTCTGAGGTTGTACTGGTTGATACTAGAGGACTGGGTGGTCTTAGGTTGTACTGGTGGATACCAGTGGACTGGGTGGTCTCAGGTTGTACTGGTGGATACCAGAGGACTGGACTGTCTGTAATACCAGTGGATACCAGAAGACTGGAGGGGGGGGTCTCAGGTTGTACTGGTGGATACCAGAGGACTGGGGGGGTCTCAGGTTGTACTGGTGGATACCAGAGGACGGGGGGGGGGGGGGGTCTCAGGTTGTACTGGTTGAAACCAGAGGACTGGGGGAGGGTCTCAGGTTGTACTGGTGGATACCAGAGGACTGGGGGGGTCTCAGGTTGTACTGGTGGATACCAGAGGACTGGGGGTCTCAGGTTGTACTGGTGGATACCAGAGGACTGGGTGGTCTGAGGTTGTACTGGTGGATACCAGTGGACTGGGTGGTCTCAGGTTGTATTGGTGGATACCAGAGGACTGGACTGTCTGTGATACCAGTGGATACCAGAGGACTGGGGGGGGGGTCTCAGGTTGTACTGGTGGATACCAGAGGACTGGGGGGGTCTCAGGTTGTACTGGTGGATACCAGAGGACGGGGGGGGGGGTCTCAGGTTGTACTGGTTGATACCAGAGGACTGGGGGGGGGGGGGGGGTCTCAGGTTGTACCTGGTGGATACCAGAGGACTGGAGGGGGGGGGGGATTCAGGATGTACTGGTGGATACCAGAGGACTGGGGGGGTCTCAGGTTGTACTGGTGGATACCAGAGGAATGGGGGGTATCAGGTTGTACTGGTGGATACCAGAGGACTGGGGGGGTCTAGGTTGTACTGGTGGATACCAGAGGACTGGGGGGGTTTCAGGTTGTACTGGTGGATACCAGAGGAATGGGGGGGTCTTAGGTTGTACTGGTGGATACCAGATGACTGGGGGGTCTTAGGTTGTACTGGTGGATACCAGATGACTGGGTTGTCTGTAATACCAGTGGATACCAGTGGACTGGGTTGTCTCCGGTTGTACTGGTGGATACCAGAGGACTGGGGGTCTCAGGTTCTAATGGTGGATACCAGAGGACTGGGTGGTCTGTAATACCAGTGGATACCAGTGGACTGGGTTGTCTCCGGTTGTTACTGGTGGATACCAGAGGACTGGGGGTCTCAGGTTCTACTGGTGGAAACCAGAGGACTGGGTGGTCTGTAATACCAGTGGATACCAGAAGACTGGGTGGTCTAAGGTTGTACTGGTGGATACCAGAAGACTGGGGGTCTCAGGTTGTACTGGTGGATACCAAAAGACTGGGTGGTCTCAAGATGTACTGATGGATACCAGAGGACTGGGGGTCTCAGTTTGTACTGGTTGATACCAGAGGACTGGGTGGTCTCGGGTTGTACTGGTGGATACCAGAAGACTGGGGGTCTCAGGTTGTACTGGTGGATACCAGAGGACTGGACTGTCTAATACCAGTGGATACCAGAAGACTAGGTGGTCTCATGTTGTACTGGTGGATACCAGAGGACTGGGGATCTCAGTTTGTACTGGTCGATACCAGAGGACTGGGTGGTCTCGGGTTGTACTGGTGGATACCAGAGGACTGGGTGGTCTCAGGTTGTACTGGTGGATACCAGACGACTGGACTGTCTGTAATACCAGTGGATACCAAAGGACTGGGGGGGGGTCTCAGGTTCTACTGGTGGATACCAGAGGACTGGGGGGGTCTAGGTTGTACTGGTGGATACCAGAGGACTGGGGGGGGGGTCTCAGGTTGTACTGGTGGATACCAGAGGACTGGGGGGTCTTAGGTTGTACTGGTGGATACCAGAGGACTGGGTTGTCTGTAATACCAGTGGATACCAGTGGACTGGGTTGTCTCTGGTTGTACTGGTGGATACCAGAGGACTGGGGGTCTCAGGTTCTACTGGTGGATACCAGAGGACTGGGTGGTCTGTAATACCAGTGGATACCAGTGGACTGGGTTGTCTCCGGTTGTACTGGTGGATACCAGAGGACTGGGGGTCTCAGGTTCTAATGGTGGATACCAGAGGACTGGGTGGTCTGTAATACCAGTGGATACCAGTGGACTGGGTTGTCTCCGGTTGTTACTGGTGGATACCAGAGGACTGGGGGTCTCAGGTTCTACTGGTGGAAACCAGAGGACTGGGTGGTCTGTAATACCAGTGGATACCAGTGGACTGGGTTGTCTCCGGTTGTACTGGTCGATACCAGAGGACTGGACTGTCTAATACCAGTGGATACCAGAAGACTGGGTGGTCTAAGGTTGTACTGGTGGATACCAGAAGACTGGGGGTCTCAGGTTGTATTGGTGGATACCAAAAGACTGGGTGGTCTCAAGATGTACTGATGGATACCAGAGGACTGGGGGTCTCAGTTTGTACTGGTTGATACCAGAGGACTGGGTGGTCTCGGGTTGTACTGGTGGATACCAGAAGACTGGGGGTCTCAGGTTGTACTGGTGGATACCAGAGGACTGGACTGTCTAATACCAGTGGATACCAGAAGACTAGGTGGTCTCATGTTGTACTGGTGGATACCAGAGGACTGGGGATCTCAGTTTGTACTGGTCGATACCAGAGGACTGGGTGGTCTCGGGTTGTACTGGTGGATACCAGAGGACTGGGTGGTCTCAGGTTGTACTGGTGGATACCAGACGACTGGACTGTCTGTAATACCAGTGGATACCAAAGGACTGGGGGGGGGTCTCAGGTTCTACTGGTGGATACCAGAGGACTGGGGGGGTCTAGGTTGTACTGGTGGATACCAGAGGACTGGGGGGGGGGTCTCAGGTTGTACTGGTGGATACCAGAGGACTGGGTTGTCTTTAATACCAGTGGATACCAGTGGACTGGGTGGTCTCAGGTTGTACTGGTGGATACCAGAGGACTGGGGGAGTCTCAGGTTGTACTGGTGGATACCAGAGGACTGGGGGGGGGGGGGGTCTCAGGTTGTACTGGTGGATACCAGAGGACTGGACTGTCTGTAATACCAGTGGATACCAGAGGACTGGGGGGGGGGGGTCTCAGGTTGTACTGGTGGATACCAGAGGACTGGGGGGGTCTCAGGTTGTACTGGTGGATACCAGATGACTGGGGGGGTCTCAGGTTGTACTGGTGGATACCAGAGGGCTGGGGGGGGGGGGGGGGGTCTCAGGTTGTACTGGTGGATACTAGAGGACTGGGGGGGGGGGGTCTCAGGTTGTACTGGTGGATACCAGAGGACTGGGGGGGGGTCTCAGGTTGTACTGGTGGATACCAGAGGACTGGGGGGGGGGGGTCTCAGGTTGTACTGGTGGATACCAGAGGACTGGGGGGGTCTCAGGTTGTACTGGTGGATACCAGATGACTGGGGGGGTCTCAGGTTGTACTGGTGGATACCAGAGGGCTGGGGGGGGGGGGGGGGGTCTCAGGTTGTACTGGTGGATACTAGAGGACTGGGGGGGGGGGGGTCTCAGGTTGTACTGGTGGATACCAGAGGACTGGGGGGGGGTCTCAGGTTGTACTGGTGGATACCAGAGGACTGGGGGGGGGTCTCAGGTTGTACTGGTGGATACCAGAGGACTGGGGGTCTCAGGTTGTACTGGTGGATACCAGAGGACTGGGGGTCTCAGGTTGTACTGGTGGATACCAGAGGACTGGGTGGTCTGAGGTTGTACTGGTTGATACTAGAGGACTGGGTGGTCTTAGGTTGTACTGGTGGATACCAGTGGACTGGGTGGTCTCAGGTTGTACTGGTGGATACCAGAGGACTGGACTGTCTGTAATACCAGTGGATACCAGAGGACTGGAGGGGGGGGTCTCAGGTTGTACTGGTGGATACCAGAGGACTGGGGGGGTCTCAGGTTGTACTGGTGGATACCAGAGGACGGGGGGGGGGGGGGGGGGGTCTCAGGTTGTACTGGTTGAAACCAGAGGACTGGGGGAGGGTCTCAGGTTGTACTGGTGGATACCAGAGGACTGGGGGGGTCTCAGGTTGTACTGGTGGATACCAGAGGACTGGGGGTCTCAGGTTGTACTGGTGGATACCAGAGGACTGGGTGGTCTGAGGTTGTACTGGTGGATACCAGTGGACTGGGTGGTCTCAGGTTGTATTGGTGGATACCAGAGGACTGGACTGTCTGTGATACCAGTGGATACCAGAGGACTGGGGGGGGGGGGTCTCAGGTTGTACTGGTGGATACCAGAGGACTGGGGGGGTCTCAGGTTGTACTGGTGGATACCAGAGGACGGGGGGGGGGGGGGGGGTCTCAGGTTGTACCTGGTGGATACCAGAGGACTGGAGGGGGGGGGGGATTCAGGATGTACTGGTGGATACCAGAGGACTGGGGGGGTCTCAGGTTGTACTGGTGGATACCAGAGGAATGGGGGGTATCAGGTTGTACTGGTGGATACCAGAGGACTGGGGGGGTCTAGGTTGTACTGGTGGATACCAGAGGACTGGGGGGGTCTCAGGTTGTACTGGTGGATACCAGAGGAATGGGGGGGTCTTAGGTTGTACTGGTGGATACCAGATGACTGGGGGGTCTTAGGTTGTACTGGTGGATACCAGAGGACTGGGTTGTCTGTAATACCAGTGGATACCAGTGGACTGGGTTGTCTCCGGTTGTACTGGTGGATACCAGAGGACTGGGGGTCTCAGGTTCTAATGGTGGATACCAGAGGACTGGGTGGTCTGTAATACCAGTGGATACCAGTGGACTGGGTTGTCTCCGGTTGTTACTGGTGGATACCAGAGGACTGGGGGTCTCAGGTTCTACTGGTGGAAACCAGAGGACTGGGTGGTCTGTAATACCAGTGGATACCAGTGGACTGGGTTGTCTCCGGTTGTACTGGTCGATACCAGAGGACTGGACTGTCTAATACCAGTGGATACCAGAAGACTGGGTGGTCTAAGGTTGTACTGGTGGATACCAGAAGACTGGGGGTCTCAGGTTGTACTGGTGGATACCAAAAGACTGGGTGGTCTCAAGATGTACTGATGGATACCAGAGGACTGGGGGTCTCAGTTTGTACTGGTTGATACCAGAGGACTGGGTGGTCTCGGGTTGTACTGGTGGATACCAGAAGACTGGGGGTCTCAGGTTGTACTGGTGGATACCAGAGGACTGGACTGTCTAATACCAGTGGATACCAGAAGACTAGGTGGTCTCATGTTGTACTGGTGGATACCAGAGGACTGGGGATCTCAGTTTGTACTGGTCGATACCAGAGGACTGGGTGGTCTCGGGTTGTACTGGTGGATACCAGAGGACTGGGTGGTCTCAGGTTGTACTGGTGGATACCAGACGACTGGACTGTCTGTAATACCAGTGGATACCAAAGGACTGGGGGGGGGTCTCAGGTTCTACTGGTGGATACCAGAGGACTGGGGGGGTCTAGGTTGTACTGGTGGATACCAGAGGACTGGGGGGGGGTCTCAGGTTGTACTGGTGGATACCAGAGGACTGGGGGGTCTTAGGTTGTACTGGTGGATACCAGAGGACTGGGTTGTCTGTAATACCAGTGGATACCAGTGGACTGGGTTGTCTCTGGTTGTACTGGTGGATACCAGAGGACTGGGGGTCTCAGGTTCTACTGGTGGATACCAGAGGACTGGGTGGTCTGTAATACCAGTGGATACCAGTGGACTGGGTTGTCTCTGGTTGTACTGGTGGATACCAGAGGACTGGGGGTCTCAGGTTCTACTGGTGGATACCAGAGGACTGGGTGGTCTGTAATACCAGTGGATACCAGAAGACTGGGTGGTCTAAGGTTGTACTGGTGGATACCACAAGACTGGGGGTCTCAGGTTGTACTGGTGGATACCAAAAGACTGGGTGGTCTCAGGATGTACTGATGGATACCAGAGGACTGGGGGTCTCAGTTTGTACTGGTTGATACCAGAGGACTGGGTGGTCTCGGGTTGTACTGGTGGATACCAGAAGACTGGGGGTCTCAGGTTGTACTGGTGGATACCAGAGGACTGGACTGTCTAATACCAGTGGATACCAGAAGACTAGGTGGTCTCAGGTTGTACTGGTGGATACCAGAGGACTGGGGATCTCAGTTTGTACTGGTCGATACCAGAGGACTGGGTGGTCTCGGGTTGTACTGGTGGATACCAGAGGACTGGGTGGTCTCATGTTGTACTGGTGGATACCAGAGGACTGGGTGGTCTCAGGATGTACTGGTGGATACCAGTGGACTGGGTGGTCTCAGGTTGTACTGGTGGATACCAGAGGACTGGACTGTCTGTAATACCAGTGGATACCAAAGGACTGGGGGGGGGGTCTCAGGTTCTACTGGTGGATACCAGAGGACTGGGGGGGTCTCAGGTTGTACTGGTGGATACCAGATGACTGGGGGGGTCTCAGGTTGTACTGGTGGATACCAGAGGGCTGGGGGGGGGGGGGGGGGGTCTCAGGTTGTACTGGTGGATACCAGAGGACTGGGGGGGGGGGGGGTCTCAGGTTGTACTGGTGGATACCAGAGGACTGGGTTGTCTCAGGTTGTACTGGTGGATACAAGAGGACTGGGTTGTCTCAGGTTGTACTGGTGGATACCAAAGGACTGGGTGGTCTCAGGTTGTACTGGTGGATACCAGAGGACTGGGTGGTCTCAGATTGTACTGGTGGATACCAGAGGACTGGGTGGTCTCAGGTTGTACTGGTGGATACCAGAGGACTGGGTGGTCTCAGGTTGTACTGGTGGATACCAGAGGACTGGGTGGTGTGTAATACCAGTGGATACCAGTGGACTGGGTGGTCTCAGGTTGTACTGGTGGATACCAGAGGACTGGGTGGTCTCAGGTTGTACTGGTGGATACCAGAGGACTGGACTTTCTGTAATACCAGTGGATACCAGTGGACTGGGCGGTCTCAGGTTGTACTGGTGGATACCAGAGGACTGGGTTGTCTGTAATACCAGTGGATACCAGTGGACTGGGTGGTCTCAGGTTGTACTGGTGGATACCAGAGGACTGGGGGGGTATCAGGTTGTACTGGTGGATCCCAAAGGACTGGGGGGGGTCTCAGGTTGTACTGGTGGATACCAGGGGACTAGGGGGGTCTCAGGTTGTACTGGTGGATACCAGAGGACTGGGGGGGGGGTCCTCAGGTTGTACTGGTGGATACCAGAGGACTGGGGGTCTCAGGTTGTACTGGTGGATACCAGAGGACTGGGTGGTCTGAGGTTGTACTGGTGGATACCAGAGGACTGGGTGGTCTGAAGTTGTACTGGTGGATACCAGAGGACTGGGTGGTCTGAGGTTGTGCTGGTGGATACCAGTGGACTGGGTGGTCTCAGGTTGTACTGGTGGATAGCAAAGGACTGGACTGTCTGTAATACCAGTGTATACCAGAGGACTGGGGGGGGGGGGGGTCTCAGGTTGTACTGGTGGATACCAGAGGACTGGGGGGGGTCTCAGGTTGTACTGGTGGATACCAGATGACTGGGGGGGGTCTCAGGTTGTACTGGTGGATACCAGAGGGCTGGGGGTGGGGGGGTCTCAGGTTGTACTGGTGGATACCAGAGGACTGGGGGGGGGGGGTCTCAGGTTGTACTGTTGGATACCAGAGGACTGGGGGGGTCTCAGGTTGTACTGGTGGATACCAGAGGACTGGGGGGGTCTAGGTTGTACTGGTGGATACCATAGGACTGGGGGGGGGGGGTCTCAGGTTGTACTGGTGGATACCAGAACACTGGGGGGTCTTGGTTGTACTGGTGGATACCAGAAGACTGGGTTGTCTGTAATACCAGTGGATACCAGTGGACTGGGTTGTCTCCGGTTGTACTGGTGGATACCAGAGGACTGGACTGTCTGTAATACCAGTGGATACCAGAAGACTGGGGCTCTCAGAATGTACTGGTGGATACCAGAGGACTGGATGGTCTCAGGTTGTACTGGTGGATACCAGAGGACTGGGTGATCTCAGGTTGTACTGGTGGATACCAGAGGACTGGGTGATCTCAGGATGTACTGGTGGATACCAGAGGACTGGGTGTTCTCAGGTTGTACTGGTGGATACCAGAGGACTGGGTGGTGTGTAATACCAGTGGATACCAGTGGACTGGGTGGTCTCAGGTTGTACTGGTGGATACCAGAGGACTGGGGGGGTCTCAGGTTGTACTGGTGGATACCAGATGACTGTGGGGGTCTCAGGTTGTACTGGTGGATACCAGAAGGCTGGGGGGGGGTCTCAGGTTGTACTGGTGGATACCAGAGGACTGGGGGGGGGTCTCAGGTTGTACTGGTGGATACCAGAGGACTGGGGGGGTCTACGTTGTACTGGTGGATACCAGAGGACTGGGTTGTCTGTAATACCAGTGGATACCAGTGGACTGGGTTGTCTCCGGTTGTACTGGTGGATACCAGAGGACTGGGTTGTATGTAATACCAGTGGATACCAGTGGACTGGGTTGTCTCCGGTTGTACTGGTGGATACCAGTGGACTGGGGGTCTCAGGTTCTACTGGTGGATACCAGAGGACTGGGTGGTCTGTAATACCAGTGGATACCAGTGGACTGGGTTGTCTCCGGTTGTACTGGTCGATACCAGAGGACTGGACTGTCTGTAATACCAGTGGATACCAGAAGACTGGGGCTCTCAGAATGTACTGGTGGATACCAGAGGACTGGGTGGTCTCAGGTTGTACTGGTGGATACCAGAGGACTGGGTGGTCTCAGGTTGTACTGGTGGATACCAGAGGACTGGGTGTTCTCAGGATGTACTGGTGGATACCAGAGGACTGGGTGTTCTCAGGTTGTACTGGTGGATACCAGAGGACTGGGTGCTGTGTAATACCAGTGGATACCAGTGGACTGGGTGGTCTCAGGTTGTACTGGTGGATACCAGAGGACTGGGTGGTCTCAGGTTGTACTGGTGGATACCAGAGGACTGGGGGGGTCTCAGGTTGTACTGGTGGATACCAGATGACTGGGGGGGTCTCAGGTTGTACTGGTGGATACCAGAGGGCTGGGGGGGGGGGGGTCTCAGGTTGTACTGGTGGATACCAGAGGACTGGGGGGGGGTCTCAGGTTGTACTGGTGGATACCAGAGGAATGGGTTGTCTCAGGTTGTACTGGTGGATACCAGAGGACTGGGTTGTCTCAGGTTGTACTGGTGGATACCAAAGGACTGGGTGGTCTCAGGTTGTACTGGTGGATACCAGAAGGCTGGGGGGGGGTCTCAGGTTGTACTGGTGGATACCAGAGGACTGGGGGGGGGTCTCAGGTTGTACTGGTGGATACCAGAGGACTGGGGGGGTCTACGTTGTACTGGTGGATACCAGAGGACTGGGTTGTCTGTAATACCAGTGGATACCAGTGGACTGGGTTGTCTCCGGTTGTACTGGTGGATACCAGAGCACTGGGTTGTATGTAATACCAGTGGATACCAGTGGACTGGGTTGTCTCCGGTTGTACTGGTGGATACCAGTGGACTGGGGGTCTCAGGTTCTACTGGTGGATACCAGAGGACTGGGTGGTCTGTAATACCAGTGGATACCAGTGGACTGGGTTGTCTCCGGTTGTACTGGTCGATACCAGAGGACTGGACTGTCTGTAATACCAGTGGATACCAGAAGACTGGGGCTCTCAGAATGTACTGGTGGATACCAGAGGACTGGGTGGTCTCAGGTTGTACTGGTGGATACCAGAGGACTGGGTGGTCTCAGGTTGTACTGGTGGATACCAGAGGACTGGGTGTTCTCAGGATGTACTGGTGGATACCAGAGGACTGGGTGTTCTCAGGTTGTACTGGTGGATACCAGAGGACTGGGTGCTGTGTAATACCAGTGGATACCAGTGGACTGGGTGGTCTCAGGTTGTACTGGTGGATACCAGAGGACTGGGTGGTCTCAGGTTGTACTGGTGGATACCAGAGGACTGGGGGGGTCTCAGGTTGTACTGGTGGATACCAGATGACTGGGGGGGTCTCAGGTTGTACTGGTGGATACCAGAGGGCTGGGGGGGGGGGGGTCTCAGGTTGTACTGGTGGATACCAGAGGACTGGGGGGGGGGTCTCAGGTTGTACTGGTGGACACCAGAGGAATGGGTTGTCTCAGGTTGTACTGGTGGATACCAGAGGACTGGGTTGTCTCAGGTTGTACTGGTGGATACCAAAGGACTGGGTGGTCTCAGGTTGTACTGGTGGATACCAGAGGACTGGGTGGTCTCAGATTGTACTGGTGGATACCAGAGGACTGGGTGGTCTCAGGTTGTACTGGTGGATACCAGAGGACTGGGTGGTCTCAGGTTGTACTGGTGGATACCAGAGGACTGGGTGGTGTGTAATACCAGTGGATACCAGTGGACTGGGTGGTCTCAGGTTGTACTGGTGGATACCAGAGGACTGGACTTTCTGTAATACCAGTGGATACCAGTGGACTGGGTGGTCTCAGGTTGTACTGGTGGATACCAGAGGACTGGGTTGTCTGTAATACCAGTGGATACCAGTGGACTGGGTGGTCTCAGGTTGTACTGGTGGATACCAGAGGACTGGGGGGGTATCAGGTTGTACTGGTGGATCCCAGAGGACTGGGGGGGGTCTCAGGTTGTACTGGTGGATACCAGGGGACTAGGGGGGTCTCAGGTTGTACTGGTGGATACCAGAGGACTGGGGGGGGGGGGTCCTCAGGTTGTACTGGTGGATACCAGAGGACTGGGGGTCTCAGGTTGTACTGGTGGATACCAGAGGACTGGGTGGTCTGAGGTTGTACTGGTGGATACCAGAGGACTGGGTGGTCTGAAGTTGTACTGGTGGATACCAGAGGACTGGGTGGTCTGAGGTTGTACTGGTGGATACCAGTGGACTGGGTGGTCTCAGGTTGTACTGGTGGATACCAAAGGACTGGACTGTCTGTAATACCAGTGGATACCAGAGGACTGGGGGGGGGGGGTCTCAGGTTGTACTGGTGGATACCAGAGGACTGGGGGGGTCTCAGGTTGTACTGGTGGATACCAGATGACTGGGGGGGTCTCAGGTTGTACTGGTGGATACAAGAGGACTGGGGGGGGTCTAGGTTGTACTGGTGGATACCATAGGACTGGGGGGGGGGTCTCAGGTTGTACTGGTGGATACCAGAGGACTGGGGGGGGGGGGGTCTCAGGTTGTACTGTTGGATACCAGAGGACTGGGGGGGTCTCAGGTTGTACTGGTGGATACCAGAGGACTGGGGGGGTCTAGGTTTTACTGGTGGATACCATAGGACTGGGGGGGGGGGGTCTCAGATTGTACTGGTGGATACCAGAACACTGGGGGGTCTTGGTTGTACTGGTGGATACCAGAAGACTGGGTTGTCTGTAATACCAGTGGATACCAGTGGACTGGGTTGTCTCCGGTTGTACTGGTGGATACCAGAGGACTGGGGGTCTCAGGTTCTACTGGTGGATACCAGAGGACTGGGTGGTCTGTAATACCAGTGGATACCAGTGGACTGGGTTGTCTCCGGTTGTACTGGTCGATACCAGAGGACTGGACTGTCTGTAATACCAGTGGATACCAGAAGACTGGGGCTCTCAGAATGTACTGGTGGATACCAGAGGACTGGGTGGTCTCAGGTTGTACTGGTGGATACCAGAGGACTGGGTGATCTCAGGTTGTACTGGTGGATACCAGAGGACTGGGTGTTCTCAGGATGTACTGGTGGATACCAGAGGACTGGGTGTTCTCAGGTTGTACTGGTGGATACCAGAGGACTGGGTGGTGTGTAATACCAGTGGATACCAGTGGACTGGGTGGTCTCAGGTTGTACTGGTGGATACCAGAGGACTGGGGGGGTCTCAGGTTGTACTGGTGGATACCAGATGACTGTGGGGGTCTCAGGTTGTACTGGTGGATACCAAAGGGCTGGGGGGGGGGGTCTCAGGTTGTACTGGTGGATACCAGAGGACTGGGGGGGGGGGGGGGGTCTCAGGTTGTACTGGTGGATACCAGAGGACTGGGTGGTATGTAATACCAGTGGATACCAGTGGACTGGGTTGTGTCCGGTTGTACTGGTGGATACCAGTGGACTGGGGGTCTCAGGTTCTACTGGTGGATACCAGAGGACTGGGTGGTCTGTAATACCAGTGGATACCAGTGGACTGGGTTGTCTCCGGTTGTACTGGTCGATACCAGAGGACTGGACTGTCTGTAATACCAGTGGATACCAGAAGACTGGGGCTCTCAGAATGTACTGGTGGATACCAGAGGACTGGGTGGTCTCAGGTTGTACTGGTGGATACCAGAGGACTGGGTGGTCTCAGGTTGTACTGGTGGATAACAGAGGACTGGGTGGTGTGTAATACCAGTGGATACCAGTGGACTGGGTGGTCTCAGGTTGTACTGGTGGATACCAGAGGACTGGGTGGTCTCAGGTTGTACTGGTGGATACCAGAGGACTGGGTTGTCTTTAATACCAGTGGCTACCAGTGGACTGGGTGGTCTCAGGTTGTACTGGTGGATACCAGAGGACTGGGGGGGTCTCATGTTGTACTGGTGGATCCCAGAGGACTGGGGGGGGTCTCAGGTTGTACTGGTGGATACCAGAGGACTAGGGGGGGTCTCAGGTTGTACTGGTGGATACCAGAGGACTGGACTGTCTGTAATACCAGTGGATACCAAAGGACTGGGGGGGGGGGGGTCTCAGGTTGTACTGGTGGATACCAGAGGACAGGGGGGGTCTCAGGTTGTACTGGTGGATACCAGATGACTGGGGGGGTCTCAGGTTGTACTGGTGGATACCAGAGGACTGGGTTGTCTCAGGTTGTACTGGTGGATACCAGAGGACTGGGTTGTCTCAGGTTGTACTGGTGGATACCAAAGGACTGGGTGGTCTCAGGTTGTACTGGTGGATACCAGAGGACTGGGTGGTCTCAGGTTGTACTGGTGGATACCAGAGGACTGGGTGGTCTCAGGTTGTACTGGTGGATACCAGAGGACTGGTTGGTCTCAGGTTGTACTGGTGGATACCAGAGGACTGGGTGGTCTCAGGTTGTACTGGTGGATACCAGAGGACTGGGTGGTCTCAGGTTGTACTGGTGGATACCAGAGGACTGGGTGGTGTGTAATACCAGTGGATACCAGTGGACTGGGTGGTCTCAGGTTGTACTGGTGAATACCAGAGGACTGGGTTGTCTGTAATACCAGTGGATACCAGTGGATTGGGTGGTCTCAGGTTGTACTGGTGGATACCAGAGGACTGGGGGGGTATCAGGTTGTACTGGTGGATCCCAGAGGACTGGGGGGGGTCTCAGGTTGTACTGGTGGATACCAGGGGACTGGGGGGGGTCTCAGGTTGTACTGGTGGATACCAGAGGACTGGGGCGGGGGGGGGGGGGGTCCTCAGGTTGTACTGGTGGATACCAGAGGACTGGGGGTCTCAGGTTGTACTGGTGGATAGCAGAGGACTGGGTGGTCTGAGGTTGTACTGGTGGATACCAGAGGACTGGGTGGTCTGAAGTTGTACTGGTGGATACCAGAGGACTGGGTGGTCTGAGGTTGTACTGGTGGATACCAGTGGACTGGGTGGTCTCAGGTTGTACTGGTGGATTCCAAAGGACTGGACTGTCTGTAATACCAGTGGATACCAGAGGACTGGGGTGGGGGGGGTCTCAGGTTGTACTGGTGGATACCAGAGGACTGGGGGGGGTCTCAGGTTGTACTGGTGGATACCAGATGACTGGGGGGGTCTCAGGTTGTACTGGTGGATACCAGAGGGCTGGGGGGGGGGGGTCTCAGGTTGTACTGGTGGATACCAGAGGACTGGGGGTCTCAGGTTGTACTGGTGGATAGCAGAGGACTGGGTGGTCTGAGGTTGTACTGGTGGATACCAGAGGACTGGGTGGTCTGAAGTTGTACTGGTGGATACCAGAGGACTGGGTGGTCTGAGGTTGTACTGGTGGATACCAGTGGACTGGGTGGTCTCAGGTTGTACTGGTGGATTCCAAAGGACTGGACTGTCTGTAATACCAGTGGATACCAGAGGACTGGGGTGGGGGGGGGGTCTCAGGTTGTACTGGTGGATACCAGAGGACTGGGGGGGGTCTCAGGTTGTACTGGTGGATACCAGATGACTGGGGGGGTCTCAGGTTGTACTGGTGGATACCAGAGGGCTGGGGGGGGGGGCCTCAGGTTGTACTGGTGGATACCAGAGGACTGGGGGGGGGGGGGTCTCAGGTTGTACTGTTGGATACCAGAGGACCTGGGGGGGGGGGTCTCCGGTTGTACTGGTGGATACCATAGGACTGGGGGGGGTCTCAGGTTGTACTGGTGGATACCAGAACACTGGGGGGTCTTGGTTGTACTGGTGGATACCAGAGGACTGGGTTGTCTGTAATACCAGTGGATACCAGTGGACTGGGTTGTCTCCGGTTGTACTGGTGGATACCAGAGGACTGGGTTGTCTCCGGTTGTACTGGTCGATACCAGAGGACTGGACTGTCTGTAATACCAGTGGATACCAGAAGACTGGGGCTCTCAGAATGTACTGGTGGATACCAGAGGACTGGGTGGTCTCAGGTTGTACTGTTGGATACCAGAGGACTGGGTGGTCTCAGGTTGTACTGGTGGATACCAGAGGACTGGGTTGTCTTTAATACCAGTGGATACCAGTGGACTGGGTGGTCTCAGGTTGTACTGGTGGATACCAAAGGACTGGGGGGGTCTCAGGTTGTACTGGTGGATCCCAGAGGACTGGGGGGGGGGTCTCAGGTTGTACTGGTGGATATCAGAGGACTGGGGGGGGGGGGGGTCTCAGGTTGTACTGGTGGATACCAGAGGACTGGGGGGGTCTCAGGTTGTACTGGTGGATACCAGATGACTGGGGGGGTCTCAGGTTGTACTGGTGGATACCAGAGGGCTGGGGGGGTCTCAGGTTGTACTGGTGGATACCAGAGGACTGGGGGGGGGGGGTCTCAGGTTGTACTGGTGGATACCAGAGGACTGGGGGGGGGGTCTCAGGTTGTACTGGTGGATACCAGAGGACTGGGGGGGTCTCAGGTTGTACTGGTGGATACCAGAGGACTGGGGGGGGGGGGGGTTTCAGGATGTACTGGTGGATACCAGAGGACTGGGGGGGTCTCAGGTTGTACTGGTGGATACCAGAGGAATGGGGGGTCTCAGGTTGTACTGGTGGATACCAGAGGACTGGGTGGTCTGTAATACCAGTGGATACCAGTGGACTGGGTTGTCTCCGGTTGTTACTGGTGGATACCAGAGGACTGGGGGTCTCAGGTTCTACTGGTGGATACCAGAGGACTGGGTGGTCTGTAATACCAGTGGATACCAGTGGACTGGGTTGTCTCCGGTTGTACTGGTCGATACCAGAGGACTGGGGGGGGGGGGGTTTCAGGATGTACTGGTGGATACCAGAGGACTGGGGGGGTCTCAGGTTGTACTGGTGGATACCAGAGGAATGGGGGGTCTCAGGTTGTACTGGTGGATACCAGAGGACTGGACTGTCTGTAATACCAGTGGATACCAGAAGACTGGGTGGTCTAAGGTTGTACTGGTGGATACCAGAAGACTGGGGGTCTCAGGTTGTACTGGTGGATACCAAAAGACTGGGTGGTCTCAGGATGTACTGATGGATACCAGAGGACTGGACTGTCTAATACCAGTGGATACCAGAAGACTAGGTGGTCTCAGGTTGTACTGGTGGATACCAGAGGACTGGGGGTCTCAGTTTGTACTGGTCGATACCAGAGGACTGGGTGGTCTCGGGTTGTACTGGTGGATACCAGAGGACTGGGTGGTCTCAGATTGTACTGGTGGATACCAGAGGACTGGGTGGTCTCAGGTTGTACTGGTGGATACCAGAGGACTGGGTGGTCTCAGGTTGTACTGGTGGATACCAGAGGACTGGGTGGTGTGTAATACCAGTGGATACCAGTGGACTGGGTGGTCTCAGGTTGTAATGGTGGATACCAGAGGACTGGGTGGTCTCAGGTTGTACTGGTGGATACCAGAGGACTGGACTTTCTGTAATACCAGTGGATACCAGTGGACTGGGTGGTCTCAGGTTGTACTGGTGGATACCAGAGGACTGGGTTGTCTGTAATACCAGTGGATACCAGTGGACTGGGTGGTCTCAGGTTGTACTGGTGGATACCAGAGGACTGGGGGGGTATCAGGTTGTACTGGTGGATCCCAGAGGACTGGGGGGGGTCTCAGGTTGTACTGGTGGATACCAGATGACTGGGGGGGTCTCAGGTTGTACTGGTGGATACCAGAGGGCTGGGGGGGGGGGGGTGTCTCAGGTTGTACTGGTGGATACCAGAGGACTGGGGGGGGGGGGGTCTCAGGTTGTACTGGTGGATACCAGAGGACTGGGGGGGGTCTCAGGATGTACTGGTGGATACCAGAGGACTGGGGGGGTCTCAGGTTGTACTGGTGGATACCAGAGGAATGGGGGGGGTATCAGGTTGTACTGGTGGATCCCAGAGGACTGGGGGGGGTCTCAGGTTGTACTGGTGGATACCAGGGGACTGGGGGGGTCTCAGGTTGTACTGGTGGATACCAGAGGACTGGGGGGGGGGGGGGGTCCTCAGGTTGTACTGGTGGATACCAGAGGACTGGGGGGACTCAGGTTGTACTGGTGGATACCAGAGGACTGGGGGTCTCAGGTTGTACTGGTGGATACCAGAGGACTGGGTGGTCTGAGGTTGTACTGGTGGATACCAGTGGACTGGGTGGTCTCAGGTTGTACTGGTGGATACCAAAGGACTGGACTGTCTGTAATACCAGTGGATACCAGAGGACTGGGGGGGGGGGTCTCAGGTTGTACTGGTGGATACCAGAGGACTGGGGGGGTCTCAGGTTGTACTGGTGGATACCAGATGACTGGGGGGGTCTCAGGTTGTACTGGTGGATACCAGATGACTGGGGGGGGGTCTCAGGTTGTACTGGTGGATACCAGAGGGCTGAGGGGGGGGGTCTCAGGTTGTACTGGTGGATACCAGAGGACTGGGGGGGGGAGGGGTCTCAGGTTGTACTGTTGGATACCAGAGGACTGGGGGGGGGGGGTCTCAGGTTGTACTGGTGGATACCAGAGGACTGGGGGGGTCTAGGTTGTACTGGTGGATACCATAGGACTGGGGGGGGGGGGTCTCAGGTTGTACTGGTGGATACCAGAACACTGGGGGTTTTGGTTGTACTGGTGGATACCAGAGGACTGGGTTGTCTGTAATACCAGTGGATACCAGTGGACTGGGTTGTCTCCGGTTGTACTGGTGGATACCAGAGGACTGGGTGGTCTGTAATACCAGTGGATACCAGTGGACTGGGTTGTCTCCGGTTGTACTGGTGGATACCAGAGGACTGGGGGTCTCAGGTTCTACTGGTGGATACCAGAGGACTGGGTGGTCTGTAATACCAGTGGATACCAGTGGACTGGGTTGTCTCCGGTTGTACTGGTCGATACCAGAGGACTGGACTGTCTGTAATACCAGTGGATACCAGAAGACTGGGGCTCTCAGAATGTACTGGTGGATACCAGAGGACTGGGTGGTCTCAGTTTGTACTGGTGGATACCAGAGGACTGGGTGGTCTCAGGTTGTACTGGTGGATACCAGAGGACTGGGTGTTCTCAGGATGTACTGGTGGATACCAGAGGACTGGACTGTCTGTAATACCAGTGGATACCAGAAGACTGGGGCTCTCAGAATGTACTGGTGGATACCAGAGGACTGGGTGGTCTCAGGTTGTACTGGTGGATACCAGAGGACTGGACTTTCTGTAATACCAGTGGATACCAGTGGACTGGGTTGTCTCCGGTTGTACTGGTGGATACCAGAGGACTGGGTGGTCTGTAATACCAGTGGATACCAGTGGACTGGGTTGTCTCCGGTTGTACTGGTGGATACCAGAGGACTGGGGGTCTCAGGTTCTACTGGTGGATACCAGAGGACTGGGTGGTCTGTAATACCAGTGGATACCAGTGGACTGGGTTGTCTCCGGTTGTACTGGTCGATACCAGAGGACTGGACTGTCTGTAATACCAGTGGATACCAGAAGACTGGGGCTCTCAGAATGTACTGGTGGATACCAGAGGACTGGGTGGTCTCAGTTTGTACTGGTGGATACCAGAGGACTGGGTGGTCTCAGGTTGTACTGGTGGATACCAGAGGACTGGGTGTTCTCAGGATGTACTGGTGGATACCAGAGGACTGGACTGTCTGTAATACCAGTGGATACCAGAAGACTGGGGCTCTCAGAATGTACTGGTGGATACCAGTGGACTGGGTGGTCTCAGGTTGTACTGGTGGATACCAGAGGACTGGGTGTTCTCAGGATGTACTGGTGGATACCAGAGGACTGGGTGTTCTCAGGTTGTACTGGTGGATACCAGAGGACTGGGTGGTGTGTAATACCAGTGGATACCTGTGGACTGGGTGGTCTCAGGTTGTACTGGTGGATACCAGAGGACTGGGTGGTCTGAGGTTGTACTGGTGGATACCAGTGGACTGGGGCTCTCAGAATGTATGGATGGATACCAGAGGACTGGGTGGTCTCAGTTTGTACTGGTGGATACCAGAGGACTGGGTGGTCTCAGGTTGTACTGGTGGATACCAGAGGACTGGGTGTTCTCAGGATGTACTGGTGGATACCAGAGGACTGGGTGGTGTGTAATACCAGTGGATACCAGTGGACTGGGTTGTCTCCGGTTGTACTGGTGGATACCAGAGGACTGGGTGGTCTGTAATACCAGTGGATACCAGTGGACTGGGTTGTCTCCGGTTGTACTGGTGGATACCAGAGGACTGGGGGTCTCAGGTTCTACTGGTGGATACCAGAGGACTGGGTGGTCTCAGGTTGTACTGGTGGATACCAGAGGACTGGGTGTTCTCAGGATGTACTGGTGGATACCAGAGGACTGGACTGTCTGTAATACCAGTGGATACCAGAAGACTGGGGCTCTCAGAATGTACTGGTGGATACCAGAGGACTGGGTGGTCTCAGGTTGTACTGGTGGATACCAGAGGACTGGGTGGTCTCAGGTTGTACTGGTGGATACCAGAGGACTGGGTGTTCTCAGGATGTACTGGTGGATACCAGAGGACTGGGTATTCTCAGGATGTACTGGTGGATACCAGAGGACTGGGTGTTCTCAGGTTGTACTGGTGGATACCAGAGGACTGGGTGGTGTGTAATACCAGTGGATACCAGTGGACTGGGTGGTCTCAGGTTGTACTGGTGGATACCAGAGGACTGGGTGGTCTGAGGTTGTACTGGTGGATACCAGTGGACTGGGTGGTCTGAGGTTGTACTGGTGGATACCAAAGGACTGGACTGTCTGTAATACCAGTGGATACCAGAGGACTGGGGGGGGGGGGGGGTCTCAGGTTGTACTGGTGGATACCAGAGGACTGGGGGGGTCTCAGGTTGTACTGGTGGATACCAGATGACTGGGGGGGTCTCAGGTTGTACTGGTGGATACCAGAGGGCTGAGGGGGGGGGGTCTCAGGTTGTACTGGTGGATACCAGAGGACTGGGGGGGGAGGGGTCTCAGGTTGTACTGTTGGATACCAGAGGACTGGGGGGGGGGGGGTCTCAGGTTGTACTGGTGGATACCAGAGGACTGGGGGGGTCTCAGGTTGTACTGGTGGATACCAGAGGACTGGGGGGGTCTAGGTTGTACTGGTGGATACCATAGGACTGGGGGGGGGGGGGTCTCAGGTTGTTCTGGTGGATACCAGAACACTGGGGGTTTTGGTTGTACTGGTGGATACCAGAGGACTGGGTTGTCTGTAATACCAGTGGATACCAGTGGACTGGGTTGTCTCCGGTTGTACTGGTGGATACCAGAGGACTGGGTGGTCTGTAATACCAGTGGATACCAGTGGACTGGGTTGTCTCCGGTTGTACTGGTGGATACCAGAGGACTGGGGGTCTCAGGTTCTACTGGTGGATACCAGAGGACTGGGTGGTCTGTAATACCAGTGGACTGGGTTGTCTCCGGTTGTACTGGTCGATACCAGAGGACTGGACTGTCTGTAATACCAGTGGATACCAGAAGACTGGGGCTCTCAGAATGTACTGGTGGATACCAGAGGACTGGGTGGTCTCAGTTTGTACTGGTGGATACCAGAGGACTGGGTGGTCTCAGGTTGTACTGGTGGATACCAGAGGACTGGGTGTTCTCAGGATGTACTGGTGGATACCAGAGGACTGGGTGGTGTGTAATACCAGTGGATACCAGTGAACTGGGTTGTCTCCGGTTGTACTGGTGGATACCAGAGGACTGGGTGGTCTGTAATACCAGTGGATACCAGTGGACTGGGTTGTCTCCGGTTGTACTGGTGGATACCAGAGGACTGGGGGTCTCAGGTTCTACTGGTGGATACCAGAGGACTGGGTGGTCTGTAATACCAGTGGATACCAGTGGACTGGGTTGTCTCCGGTTGTACTGGTCGATACCAGAGGACTGGACTGTCTGTAATACCAGTGGATACCAGAAGACTGGGGCTCTCAGAATGTACTGGTGGATACCAGAGGACTGGGTGGTCTCAGGTTGTACTGGTGGATACCAGAGGACTGGGTGGTCTCAGGTTGTACTGGTGGATACCAGAGGACTGGGTGTTCTCAGGATGTACTGGTGGATACCAGAGGACTGGGTGGTGTGTAATACCAGTGGATACCAGTGGACTGGGTTGTCTCCGGTTGTACTGGTGGATACCAGAGGACTGGGTGGTCTGTAATACCAGTGGATACCAGTGGACTGGGTTGTCTCCGGTTGTACTGGTGGATACCAGAGGACTGGGGGTCTCAGGTTCTACTGGTGGATACCAGAGGACTGGGTGGTCTCAGGTTGTACTGGTGGATACCAGAGGACTGGGTGTTCTCAGGATGTACTGGTGGATACCAGAGGACTGGGTGGTGTGTAATACCAGTGGATACCAGTGGACTGGGTTGTCTCCGGTTGTACTGGTGGATACCAGAGGACTGGGTGGTCTGTAATACCAGTGGATACCAGTGGACTGGGTTGTCTCCGGTTGTACTGGTGGATACCAGAGGACTGGGGGTCTCAGGTTCTACTGGTGGATACCAGAGGACTGGGTGGTCTGTAATACCAGTGGATACCAGTGGACTGGGTTGTCTCCGGTTGTACTGGTGGATACCAGAGGACTGGGGGTCTCAGGTTCTACTGGTGGATACCAGAGGACTGGGTGGTCTGTAATACCAGTGGATACCAGTGGACGGGGTTGTCTCTGGTTGTACTGGTCGATACCAGAGGACTGGACTGTCTGTAATACCAGTGGATACCAGAAGACTGGGGCTCTCAGAATGTACTGGTGGATACCAGAGGACTGGGTGGTCTCAGGTTGTACTGGTGGATACCAGAGGACTGGGTGGTCTCAGGTTGTACTGGTGGATACCAGAGGACTGGGTGTTCTCAGGATGTACTGGTGGATACCAGAGGACTGGGTGTTCTCAGGATGTACTGGTGGATACCAGAGGACGTGGTGTTCTCAGGTTGTACTGGTGGATACCAGAGGACTGGGTGGTGTGTAATACCAGTGGATACCAGTGGACTGGGTGGTCTCAGGTTGTACTGGTGGATACCAGAGGACTGGGTGGTCTCAGGTTGTACTGGTGGATACCAGAGGACTGGGGGGGGTCTCAGGTTGTACTGGTGGATACCAGAGGACTGGGGGGGGTATCAGGTTGTACTGGTGGATACCAGAGGACTGGACTGTCTGTAATACCAGTGGATACCAAAGGACTGGGGGGGGGGGGTCTCAGGTTGTACTGGTGGATACCAGAGGACTGGGGGGGTCTCAGGTTGTACTGGTGGATACCAGATGACTGGGGGGGTCTCAGGTTGTACTGGTGGATACCAGAGGGCTGGGGGGTCCTCAGGTTGTACTGGTGGATACCAGAGGACTGGGGGTCTCAGGTTGTACTGGTGGATAGCAGAGGACTGGGTGGTCTGAGGTTGTACTGGTGGATACCAGAGGACTGGGTGGTCTGAAGTTGTACTGGTGGATACCAGAGGACTGGGTGGTCTGAGGTTGTACTGGTGGATACCAGTGGACTGGGTGGTCTCAGGTTGTACTGGTGGATACCAAAGGACTGGACTGTCTGTAATACCAGTGGATACCAGAGGACTGGGGGGGGTCTCAGGTTGTACTGGTGGATACCAGACGACTGGGGGGGTCTCAGGTTGTACTGGTGGATACCAGAGGGCTGGGGGGGGGGGGTCTCAGGTCGTACTGGTGGATACCAGAGGACTGGGGGGGGGGGGGGGGTCTCAGGTTGTACTGTTGGATACCAGGGGACTGGGGGGGTCTCAGGTTGTACTGGTGGATACCAGAGGACTGGGGGGGGGGGGGGGTCCTCAGGTTGTACTGGTGGATACCAGAGGACTGGGGGGGACTCAGGTTGTACTGGTGGATACCAGAGGACTGGGGGGTCTGAGGTTGTACTGGTGGATACCAGAGGACTGGGTGGTCTCAGGTTGTACTGGTGGATACCAGAGGACTGGGGGGGGGGGGGTCCTCAGGTTGTACTGGTGGATCCCAGAGGACTGGGGGGGGTCTCAGGTTGTACTGGTGGATACCAGGGGACTGGGGGGGTCTCAGGTTGTACTGGTGGATACCAAAGGACTGGACTGTCTGTAATACCAGTGGATACCAGAGGACTGGGGGGGGGGGGGTCTCAGGTTGTACTGGTGGATACCAGAGGACTGGGGGGGTCTCAGGTTGTACTGGTGGATACCAGATGACTGGGGGGGGGGGGGTCTCAGGTTGTACTGGTGGATACCAGAACACTGGGGGGTCTTGGTTGTACTGGTGGATACCAGAGGACTGGGTTGTCTGTAATACCAGTGGATACCAGTGGACTGGGTTGTCTCCGGTTGTACTGGTGGATACCAGAGGACTGGGTGGTCTGTAATACCAGTGGATACCAGTGGACTGGGTTGTCTCCGGTTGTACTGGTGGATACCAGAGGACTGGGGGTCTCAGGTTCTACTGGTGGATACCAGAGGACTGGGTGGTCTGTAATACCAGTGGATACCAGTGGACTGGGTTGTCTCTGGTTGTACTGGTCGATACCAGAGGACTGGACTGTCTGTAATACCAGTGGATACCAGAAGACTGGGGCTCTCAGAATGTACTGGTGGATACCAGAGGACTGGGTGGTCTCAGGTTGTACTGGTGGATACCAGAGGACTGGGTGGTCTCAGGTTGTACTGGTGGATACCAGAGGACTGGGTGTTCTCAGGATGTACTGGTGGATACCAGAGGACGTGGTGTTCTCAGGTTGTACTGGTGGATACCAGAGGACTGGGTGGTGTGTAATACCAGTGGATACCAGTGGACTGGGTGGTCTCAGGTTGTACTGGTGGATACCAGAGGACTGGGTGGTCTCAGGTTGTACTGGTGGATACCAGAGGACTGGGTTGTCTTTAATACCAGTGGATACCAGTGGACTGGGTGGTCTCAGGTTGTACTGGTGGATACCAGAGGACTGGGGGGGTCTCAGGTTGTACTGGTGGATCCCAGAGGACTGGGGGGGGTCTCAGGTTGTACTGGTGGATACCAGAGGACTGGGGGGGGTATCAGGTTGTACTGGTGGATACCAGAGGACTGGACTGTCTGTAATACCAGTGGATACCAAAGGACTGGGGGGGGGGGGTCTCAGGTTGTACTGGTGGATACCAGAGGACTGGGGGGGTCTCAGGTTGTACTGGTGGATACCAGATGACTGGGGGGGTCTCAGGTTGTACTGGTGGATACCAGAGGGCTGGGGGGGGGGGGGGGTCTCAGGTTGTACTGGTGGATACCAGGGGACTGGGGGGATCTCAGGTTGTACTGGTGGATACCAGAGGACTGGGGGGTCCTCAGGTTGTACTGGTGGATACCAGAGGACTGGGGGTCTCAGGTTGTACTGGTGGATAGCAGAGGACTGGGTGGTCTGAGGTTGTACTGGTGGATACCAGAGGACTGGGTGGTCTGAAGTTGTACTGGTGGATACCAGAGGACTGGGTGGTCTGAGGTTGTACTGGTGGATACCAGTGGACTGGGTGGTCTCAGGTTGTACTGGTGGATACCAAAGGACTGGACTGTCTGTAATACCAGTGGATACCAGAGGACTGGGGGGGGTCTCAGGTTGTACTGGTGGATACCAGACGACTGGGGGGGTCTCAGGTTGTACTGGTGGATACCAGAGGGCTGGGGGGGGGGGTCTCAGGTCGTACTGGTGGATACCAGAGGACTGGGGGGGGGGGGGGGTCTCAGGTTGTACTGTTGGATACCAGGGGACTGGGGGGGTCTCAGGTTGTACTGGTGGATACCAGAGGACTGGGGGGTCTGAGGTTGTACTGGTGGATACCAGAGGACTGGGTGGTCTCAGGTTGTACTGGTGGATACCAGAGGACTGGGGGGGGGGGGTCCTCAGGTTGTACTGGTGGATCCCATAGGACTGGGGGGGGTCTCAGGTTGTACTGGTGGATACCAGGGGACTGGGGGGGGTCTCAGGTTGTACTGGTGGATACCAAAGGACTGGACTGTCTGTAATACCAGTGGATACCAGAGGACTGGGGGGGGGGTCTCAGGTTGTACTGGTGGATACCAGAGGACTGGGGGGGTCTCAGGTTGTACTGGTGGATACCAGATGACTGGGGGGGTCTCAGGTTGTACTGGTGGATACCATAGGGCTGAGGGGGGGGGTCTCAGGTTGTACTGGTGGATACCAGAGGACTGGGGGGGGGAGGGGTCTCAGGTTGTACTGTTGGATACCAGAGGACTGGGGGGGGGGGGGGTCTCAGGTTGTACTGGTGGATACCAGAGGACTGGGGGGGTCTAGGTTGTACTGGTGGATACCATAGGACTGGGGGGGGGTCTCAGGTTGTACTGGTGGATACCAGAACACTGGGGGTTTTGGTTGTACTGGTGGATACCAGAGGACTGGGTTGTCTGTAATACCAGTGGACACCAGTGGACTGGGTTGTCTCCGGTTGTACTGGTGGATACCAGAGGACTGGGTGGTCTGTAATACCAGTGGATACCAGTGGACTGGGTTGTCTCCGGTTGTACTGGTGGATACCAGAGGACTGGGGGTCTCAGGTTCTACTGGTGGATACCAGAGGACTGGGTGGTCTGTAATACCAGTGGATACCAGTGGACTGGGTTGTCTCCGGATGTACTGGTCGATACCAGAGGACTGGACTGTCTGTAATACCAGTGGATACCAGAAGACTGGGGCTCTCAGAATGTACTGGTGGATACCAGAGGACTGGGTGGTCTCAGTTTGTACTGGTGGATACCAGAGGACTGGGTGGTCTCAGGTTGTACTGGTGGATACCAGAGGACTGGGTGTTCTCAGGATGTACTGGTGGATACCAGAGGACTGGGTGGTGTGTAATACCAGTGGATACCAGTGGACTGGGTTGTCTCCGGTTGTACTGGTGGATACCAGAGGACTGGGTGGTCTGTAATACCAGTGGATACCAGTGGACTGGGTTGTCTCCGGTTGTACTGGTGGATACCAGAGGACTGGGGGTCTCAGGTTCTACTGGTGGATACCAGAGGACTGGGTGGTCTGTAATACCAGTGGATACCAGTGGACTGGGTTGTCTCCGGTTGTACTGGTCGATACCAGAGGACTGGACTGTCTGTAATACCAGTGGATACCAGAAGACTGGGGCTCTCAGAATGTACTGGTGGATACCAGAGGACTGGGTGGTCTCAGTTTGTACTGGTGGATACCAGAGGACTGGGTGGTCTCAGGTTGTACTGGTGGATACCAGAGGACTGGGTGTTCTCAGGATGTACTGGTGGATACCAGAGGACTGGGTGGTGTGTAATACCAGTGGATACCAGTGGACTGGGTTGTCTCCGGTTGTACTGGTGGATACCAGAGGACTGGGTGGTCTGTAATACCAGTGGATACCAGTGGACTGGGTTGTCTCCGGTTGTACTGGTGGATACCAGAGGACTGGGGGTCTCAGGTTCTACTGGTGGATACCAGAGGACTGGGTGGTCTGTAATACCAGTGGATACCAGTGGACTGGGTTGTCTCCGGTTGTACTGGTCGATACCAGAGGACTGGACTGTCTGTAATACCAGTGGATACCAGAAGACTGGGGCTCTCAGAATGTACTGGTGGATACCAGAGGACTGGGTGGTCTCAGGTTGTACTGGTGGATACCAGAGGACTGGGTGGTCTCAGGTTGTACTGGTGGATACCAGAGGACTGGGTGTTCTCAGGATGTACTGGTGGATACCAGAGGACTGGGTGTTCTCAGGTTGTACTGGTGGATACCAGAGGACTGGGTGGTGTGTAATACCAGTGGATACCAGTGGACTGGGTGGTCTCAGGTTGTACTGGTGGATACCAGAGGACTGGGGGGGTCTCAGGTTGTACTGGTGGATACCAGATGACTGGGGGGGTCTCAGGTTGTACTGGTGGATACCAGAGGACTGGGGGGGGGGGGGGTCTCAGGTTGTACTGTTGGATACCAGAGGACTGGGGGGGGGGTCTCAGGTTGTACTGGTGGATACCAGAGGACTGGGGGGGTCTCAGGTTGTACTGGTGGATACCATAGGACTGGGGGGGGGGGGGGGTCTCAGGTTGTACTGGTGGATACCAGAACACTGGAGGGTCTTGGTTGTACTGGTGGATACCAGAGGACTGGGTTGTCTGTAATACCAGTGGATACCAGTGGACTGGGTTGTCTCCGGTTGTACTGGTGGATACCAGAGGACTGGGTGGTCTGTAATACCAGTGGATACCAGTGGACTGGGTTGTCTCCGGTTGTACTGGTGGATACCAGAGGACTGGGGGTCTCAGGTTCTACTGGTGGATACCAGAGGACTGGGTGGTCTGTAATACCAGTGGATACCAGTGGACTGGGTTGTCTCTGGTTGTACTGGTCGATACCAGAGGACTGGACTGTCTGTAATACCAGTGGATACCAGAAGACTGGGGCTCTCAGAATGTACTGGTGGATACCAGAGGACTGGGTGGTCTCAGGTTGTACTGGTGGATACCAGAGGACTGGGTGGTCTCAGGTTGTACTGGTGGATACCAGAGGACTGGGTGGTCTCAGGATGTACTGGTGGATACCAGAGGACTTGGTGTTCTCAGGTTGTACTGGTGGATACCAGAGGACTGGGTGGTCTCAGGTTGTACTGGTGGATACCAGAGGACTGGGTGGTCTCAGGTTGTACTGGTGGATACCAGAGGACTGGGTTGTCTTTAATACCAGTGGATACCAGTGGACTGGGTGGTCTCAGGTTGTACTGGTGGATACCAGAGGACTGGGGGGGTCTCAGGTTGTACTGGTGGATCCCAGAGGACTGGGGGGGGTCTCAGGTTGTACTGGTGGATAACAGAGGACTGGAAGGGGTATCAGGTTGTACTGGTGGTTACCAGAGGACTGGACTGTCTGTAATACCATTGGATACCAAAGGACTGGGGGGGGGGGGGTCTCAGGTTGTACTGGTGGATACCAGAGGACTGGGGGGGTCTCAGGTTGTACTGGTGGATACCAGATGACTGGGGGGGTCTCAGGTTGTACTGGTGGATACCAGAGGGCTGGGGGGGGGGGGGGGTCTCAGGTTGTACTGGTGGATACCAGAGGACTGGGGGGGGGTCTCAGGTTGAACTGGTGGATACCAGAGGACTGGGTTGTCTCAGGTTGTACTGGTGGATACCAGAGGACTGGGTGGTCTCAGGTTGTACTGGTGGATACCAAAGGACTGGGTGGTCTCAGGTTGTACTGGTGGATACCAGAGGACTGGGTGGTCTCAGGTTGTACTGGTGGATACCAGAGGACTGGGGGGGTATCAGGTTGTACTGGTGGATCCCAGAGGACTGGGGGGGGGGGGTCTCAGGTTGTACTGGTGGATACCAGGGGACTGGGGGGATCTCAGGTTGTACTGGTGGATACCAGAGGACTGGGGGGTCCTCAGGTTGTACTGGTGGATACCAGAGGACTGGGGGTCTCAGGTTGTACTGGTGGATAGCAGAGGACTGGGTGGTCTGAGGTTGTACTGGTGGATACCAGAGGACTGGGTGGTCTGAAGTTGTACTGGTGGATACCAGAGGACTGGGTGGTCTGAGGTTGTACTGGTGGATACAAGTGGACTGGGTGGTCTCAGGTTGTACTGGTGGATACCAAAGGACTGGACTGTCTGTAATACCAGTGGATACCAGAGGACTGGGGGGGGGGTCTCAGGTTGTACTGGTGGATACCAGAGGACTGGGGGGGGTCTCAGGTTGTACTGGTGGATACCAGACGACTGGGGGGGTCTCAGGTTGTACTGGTGGATACCAGAGGGCTGGGGGGGGGGGTCTCAGGTCGTACTGGTGGATACCAGAGGACTGGGGGGGGGTCTCAGGTTGTACTGTTGGATACCAGAGGACCTGGGGGGGGGGGTCTCAGGTTGTACTGGTGGATACCATAGGACTGGGGGGGGTCTCAGGTTGTACTGGTGGATACCAGAACACTGGGGGGTCTTGGTTGTACTGGTGGATACCAGAGGACTGGGTTGTCTGTAATACCAGTGGATACCAGTGGATTGGGTGGTATCAGGTTGTACTGGTGGATACCAGAGGACTGGGGGGGTATCAGGTTGTACTGGTGGATCCCAGAGGACTGGGGGGGGTCTCAGGTTGTACTGGTGGATACCAGGGGACTGGGGGGGGTCTCAGGTTGTACTGGTGGATACCAGAGGACTGGGGGGGGGGGGGGGTCCTCAGGTTGTACTGGTGGATACCAGAGGACTGGGGGGGGTCTCAGGTTGTACTGGTGGATACCAGAGGACTGGGGGTCTCAGGTTGTACTGGTGGATACCAGAGGACTGGGTGGTCTGAGGTTGTACTGGTGGATACCAGTGGACTGGGTGGTCTCAGGTTGTACTGGTGGATACCAAAGGACTGGACTGTCTGTAATACCAGTGGATACCAGAGGACTGGGGGGGGGGGGTCTCAGGTTGTACTGGTGGATACCAGAGGACTGGGTTGTCTCCAGTTGTACTGGTCGATACCAGAGGACTGGACTGTCTGTAATACCAGTGGATACCAGAAGACTGGGGCTCTCAGAATGTACTGGTGGATACCAGAGGACTGGGTGGTCTCAGGTTGTACTGGTGGATACCAGAGGACTGGGTGGTCTCAGGTTGTACTGGTGGATACCAGAGGACTGGGTGGTCTCAGGTTGTACTGGTGGATACCAGAGGACTGGGTGGTCTCAGGTTGTACTGGTGGATACCAGAGGACTGGGTGGTGTGTAATACCAGTGGATACCAGTGGACTGGGTGGTCTCAGGTTGTACTGGTGGATACCAGAGGACTGGGTGGTCTCAGGTTGTACTGGTGGATACCAGAGGACTGGGTTGTCTTTAATACCAGTGGATACCAGTGGACTGGGTGGTCTCAGGTTGTACTGGTGGATACCAGAGGACTGGGGGAGTCTCAGGTTGTACTGGTGGATACCAGAGGACTGGGGGGGGGGGGGGTCTCAGGTTGTACTGGTGGATACCAGAGGACTGGACTGTCTGTAATACCAGTGGATACCAGAGGACTGGGGGGGGGGGGTCTCAGGTTGTACTGGTGGATACCAGAGGACTGGGGGGGGGTCTCAGGTTGTACTGGTGGATACCAGATGACTGGGGGGGTCTCAGGTTGTACTGGTGGATACCAGAGGGCTGGGGGGGGGGGGGGGGGGTCTCAGGTTGTACTGGTGGATACTAGAGGACTGGGGGGGGGGGGGTCTCAGGTTGTACTGGTGGATACCAGAGGACTGGGGGGGGGTCTCAGGTTGTACTGGTGGATACCAGAGGACTGGGGGGGGGGGGTCTCAGGTTGTACTGGTGGATACCAGAGGACTGGGGGTCTCAGGTTGTACTGGTGGATACCAGAGGACTGGGGGTCTCAGGTTGTACTGGTGGATACCAGAGGACTGGGTGGTCTGAGGTTGTACTGGTGGATACCAGTGACACTGGGTGGTCTCAGGTTGTACTGGTGGATACCAGAGGACTGGACTGTCTGTAATACCAGTGGATACCAGAGGACTGGGGGGGGGGTCTCAGGTTGTACTGGTGGATACCAGAGGACTGGGGGGGTCTCAGGTTGTACTGGTGGATACCAGAGGACGGGGGGGGGGGGGGGGTCTCAGGTTGTACTGGTTGAAACCAGAGGACTGGGGGAGGGTCTCAGGTTGTACTGGTGGATACCAGAGGACTGGGGGGGTCTCAGGTTGTACTGGTGGATACCAGAGGACTGGGGGTCTCAGGTTGTACTGGTGGATACCAGAGGACTGGGTGGTCTGAGGTTGTACTGGTGGATACCAGTGGACTGGGTGGTCTCAGGTTGTATTGGTGGATACCAGAGGACTGGACTGTCTGTGATACCAGTGGATACCAGAGGACTGGGGGGGGGGTCTCAGGTTGTACTGGTGGATACCAGAGGACTGGGGGGGTCTCAGGTTGTACTGGTGGATACCAGAGGACGGGGGAGGGGGGTCTCAGGTTGTACTGGTTGATACCAGAGGACTGGGGGGGGGGGGGTCTCAGGTTGTACCTGGTGGATACCAGAGGACTGGAGGGGGGGGGGATTCAGGATGTACTGGTGGATACCAGAGGACTGGGGGGGTCTCAGGTTGTACTGGTGGATACCAGAGGAATGGGGGGTATCAGGTTGTACTGGTGGATACCAGAGGACTGGGGGGGTCTAGGTTGTACTGGTGGATACCAGAGGACTGGGGGGGGTCTCAGGTTGTACTGGTGGATACCAGAGGAATGGGGGGGTCTTAGGTTGTACTGGTGGATACCAGATGACTGGGGGGTCTTAGGTTGTACTGGTGGATACCAGAGGACTGGGTTGTCTGTAATACCAGTGGATACCAGTGGACTGGGTTGTCTCCGGTTGTACTGGTGGATACCAGAGGACTGGGGGTCTCAGGTTCTAATGGTGGATACCAGAGGACTGGGTGGTCTGTAATACCAGTGGATACCAGTGGACTGGGTTGTCTCCGGTTGTTACTGGTGGATACCAGAGGACTGGGGGTCTCAGGTTCTACTGGTGGAAACCAGAGGACTGGGTGGTCTGTAATACCAGTGGATACCAGTGGACTGGGTTGTCTCCGGTTGTACTGGTCGATACCAGAGGACTGGACTGTCTAATACCAGTGGATACCAGAAGACTAGGTGGTCTCATGTTGTACTGGTGGATACCAGAGGACTGGGGATCTCAGTTTGTACTGGTCGATACCAGAGGACTGGGTGGTCTCGGGTTGTACTGGTGGATACCAGAGGACTGGGTGGTCTCAGGTTGTACTGGTGGATACCAGACGACTGGACTGTCTGTAATACCAGTGGATACCAAAGGACTGGGGGGGGGTCTCAGGTTCTACTGGTGGATACCAGAGGACTGGGGGGGTCTAGGTTGTACTGGTGGATACCAGAGGACTGGGGGGGGGGGGTCTCAGGTTGTACTGGTGGATACCAGAGGACTGGGGGGTCTTAGGTTGTACTGGTGGATACCAGAGGACTGGGTTGTCTGTAATACCAGTGGATACCAGTGGACTGGGTTGTCTCTGGTTGTACTGGTGGATACCAGAGGACTGGGGGTCTCAGGTTCTACTGGTGGATACCAGAGGACTGGGTGGTCTGTAATACCAGTGGATACCAGTGGACTGGGTTGTCTCCGGTTGTACTGGTCGATACCAGAGGACTGGACTGTCTGTAATACCAGTGGATACCAGAAGACTGGGTGGTCTAAGGTTGTACTGGTGGATACCACAAGACTGGGGGTCTCAGGTTGTACTGGTGGATACCAAAAGACTGGGTGGTCTCAGGATGTACTGATGGATACCAGAGGACTGGGGGTCTCAGTTTGTACTGGTTGATACCAGAGGACTGGGTGGTCTCGGGTTGTACTGGTGGATACCAGAAGACTGGGGGTCTCAGGTTGTACTGGTGGATACCAGAGGACTGGACTGTCTAATACCAGTGGATACCAGAAGACTAGGTGGTCTCAGGTTGTACTGGTGGATACCAGAGGACTGGGGATCTCAGTTTGTACTGGTCGATACCAGAGGACTAGGTGGTCTCGGGTTGTACTGGTGGATACCAGAGGACTGGGTGGTCTCATGTTGTACTGGTGGATACCAGAGGACTGGGTGGTCTCAGGTTGTACTGGTGGATACCAGTGGACTGGGTGGTCTCAGGTTGTACTGGTGGATACCAGAGGACTGGACTGTCTGTAATACCAGTGGATACCAAAGGACTGGGGGGGGGTCTCAGGTTCTACTGGTGGATACCAGAGGACTGGGGGGGTCTCAGGTTGTACTGGTGGATACCAGATGACTGGGGGGGTCTCAGGTTGTACTGGTGGATACCAGAGGGCTGGGGGGGGGGTCTCAGGTTGTACTGGTGGATACCAGAGGACTGGGGGGGGGGGGGTCTCAGGTTGTACTGGTGGATACCAGAGGACTGGGTGGTCTCAGGTTGTACTGGTGGATACCAGAGGACTGGGTGGTCTCAGGTTGTACTGGTGGATACCAGAGGACTGGGTGGTCTCAGGTTGTACTGGTGGATACCAGAGGACTGGGTGGTGTGTAATACCAGTGGATACCAGTGGACTGGGTGGTCTCAGGTTGTACTGGTGGATACCAGAGGACTGGGTGGTCTCAGGTTGTACTGGTGGATACCAGAGGACTGGACTTTCTGTAATACCAGTGGATACCAGTGGACTGGGTGGTCTCAGGTTGTACTGGTGGATACCAGAGGACTGGGTTGTCTGTAATACCAGTGGATACCAGTGGACTGGGTGGTCTCAGGTTGTACTGGTGGATACCAGAGGACTGGGGGGGTATCAGGTTGTACTGGTGGATCCCAGAGGACTGGGGGGGGTCTCAGGTTGTACTGGTGGATACCAGGGGACTAGGGGGGTCTCAGGTTGTACTGGTGGATACCAGAGGACTGGGGGTCTCAGGTTGTACTGGTGGATACCAGAGGACTGGGTGGTCTGAGGTTGTACTGGTGGATACCAGAGGACTGGGTGGTCTGAAGTTGTACTGGTGGATACCAGAGGACTGGGTGGTCTGAGGTTGTGCTGGTGGATACCAGTGGACTGGGTGGTCTCAGGTTGTACTGGTGGATACCAGAGGGCTGGGGGGGGGGGGGGTCTCAGGTTGTACTGGTGGATACCAGAGGACTGGGGGGGGGGGGGTCTCAGGTTGTACTGTTGGATACCAGAGGACTGGGGGGGGGGGGTCTCAGGTTGTACTGTTGGATACCAGATGACTGGGGGGGGTCTCAGGTTGTACTGGTGGATACCAGAGGGCTGGGGGGGGGGGGTCTCAGGTTGTACTGGTGGATACCAGAGGACTGGGGGGGGGGGGGTCTCAGGTTGTACTGTTGGATACCAGAGGACTGGGGGGGTCTCAGGTTGTACTGGTGGATACCAGAGGACTGGGGGGGTCTAGGTTGTACTGGTGGATACCATAGGACTGGGGGGGGGGGTCTCAGGTTGTACTGGTGGATACCAGAACACTGGGGGGTCTTGGTTGTACTGGTGGATACCAGAAGACTGGGTTGTCTGTAATACCAGTGGATACCAGTGGACTGGGTTGTCTCCGGTTGTACTGGTGGATACCAGAGGACTGGACTGTCTGTAATACCAGTGGATACCAGAAGACTGGGGCTCTCAGAATGTACTGGTGGATACCAGAGGACTGGATGGTCTCAGGTTGTACTGGTGGATACCAGAGGACTGGGTGATCTCAGGTTGTACTGGTGGATACCAGAGGACTGGGTGTTATCAGGATGTACTGGTGGATACCAGAGGACTGGGTGTTCTCAGGTTGTACTGGTGGATACCAGAGGACTGGGTGGTGTGTAATACCAGTGGATACCAGTGGACTGGGTGGTCTCAGGTTGTACTGGTGGATACCAGAGGACTGGGGGGGTCTCAGGTTGTACTGGTGGATACCAGATGACTGTGGGGGTCTCAGGTTGTACTGGTGGATACCAGAAGGCTGGGGGGGGGTCTCAGGTTGTACTGGTGGATACCAGAGGACTGGGGGGGGGGGGGTCTCAGGTTGTACTGGTGGATACCAGAGGACTGGGGGGGTCTACGTTGTACTGGTGGATACCAGAGGACTGGGTTGTCTGTAATACCAGTGGATACCAGTGGACTGGGTTGTCTCCGGTTGTACTGGTGGATACCAGTGGACTGGGGGTCTCAGGTTCTACTGGTGGATACCAGAGGACTGGGTGGTCTGTAATACCAGTGGACTGGGTTGTCTCCGGTTGTACTGGTCGATACCAGAGGACTGGACTGTCTGTAATACCAGTGGATACCAGAAGACTGGGGCTCTCAGAATGTACTGGTGGATACCAGAGGACTGGGTGGTCTCAGGTTGTACTGGTGGATACCAGAGGACTGGGTGGTCTCAGGTTGTACTGGTGGATACCAGAGGACTGGGTGTTCTCAGGATGTACTGGTGGATACCAGAGGACTGGGTGTTCTCAGGTTGTACTGGTGGATACCAGAGGACTGGGTGCTGTGTAATACCAGTGGATACCAGTGGACTGGGTGGTCTCAGGTTGTACTGGTGGATACCAGAGGACTGGGTGGTCTCAGGTTGTACTGGTGGATACCAGAGGACTGGGGGGGTCTCAGGTTGTACTGGTGGATACCAGATGACTGGGGGGGTCTCAGGTTGTACTGGTGGATACCAGAGGGCTGGGGGGGGGGGGTCTCAGGTTGTACTGGTGGATACCAGAGGACTGGGGGGGGGGTCTCAGGTTGTACTGGTGGATACCAGAGGAATGGGTTGTCTCAGGTTGTACTGGTGGATACCAGAGGACTGGGTTGTCTCAGGTTGTACTGGTGGATACCAAAGGACTGGGTGGTCTCAGGTTGTACTGGTGGATACCAGAGGACTGGGTGGTCTCAGATTGTACTGGTGGATACCAGAGGACTGGGTGGTCTCAGGTTGTACTGGTGGATACCAGAGGACTGGGTGGTCTCAGGTTGTACTGGTGGATACCAGAGGACTGGGTGGTGTGTAATACCAGTGGATACCAGTGGACTGGGTGGTCTCAGGTTGTACTGGTGGATACCAGAGGACTGGGTGGTCTCAGGTTGTACTGGTGGATACCAGAGGACTGGACTTTCTGTAATACCAGTGGATACCAGTGGACTGGGTGGTCTCAGGTTGTACTGGTGGATACCAGAGGACTGGGTTGTCTGTAATACCAGTGGATACCAGTGGACTGGGTGGTCTCAGGTTGTACTGGTGGATACCAGAGGACTGGGGGGGTATCAGGTTGTACTGGTGGATCCCAGAGGACTGGGGGGGGTCTCAGGTTGTACTGGTGGATACCAGGGGACTAGGGGGGTCTCAGGTTGTACTGGTGGATACCAGAGGACTGGGGGGGGGGGGGGGTCCTCAGGTTGTACTGGTGGATACCAGAGGACTGGGGGTCTCAGGTTGTACTGGTGGATACCAGAGGACTGGACTGTCTAATACCAGTGGATACAAGAGGACTGGGTGGTCTCAGGTTGTACTGGTGGATACCAGAGGACTGGGTGGTCTCAGGTTGTACTGGTGGATACCAGAGGACTGGGGGGGTCTCAGGTTGTACTGGTGGATACCAGATGACTGGGGGGGTCTCAGGTTGTACTGGTGGATACCAGAGGGCTGGGGGGGGGGGGGTCTCAGGTTGTACTGGTGGATACCAGAGGACTGGGGGGGGGGTCTCAGGTTGTACTGGTGGATACCAGAGGAATGGGTTGTCTCAGGTTGTACTGGTGGATACCAGAGGACTGGGTTGTCTCAGGTTGTACTGGTGGATACCAAAGGACTGGGTGGTCTCAGGTTGTACTGGTGGATACCAGAGGACTGGGTGGTCTCAGATTGTACTGGTGGATACCAGAGGACTGGGTGGTCTCAGGTTGTACTGGTGGATACCAGAGGACTGGGTGGTCTCAGGTTGTACTGGTGGATACCAGAGGACTGGGTGGTGTGTAATACCAGTGGATACCAGTGGACTGGGTGGTCTCAGGTTGTACTGGTGGATACCAGAGGACTGGGTGGTCTCAGGTTGTACTGGTGGATACCAGAGGACTGGACTTTCTGTAATACCAGTGGATACCAGTGGACTGGGTGGTCTCAGGTTGTACTGGTGGATACCAGAGGACTGGGTTGTCTGTAATACCAGTGGATACCAGTGGACTGGGTGGTCTCAGGTTGTACTGGTGGATACCAGAGGACTGGGGGGGTATCAGGTTGTACTGGTGGATCCCAGAGGACTGGGGGGGGTCTCAGGTTGTACTGGTGGATACCAGGGGACTAGGGGGGTCTCAGGTTGTACTGGTGGATACCAGAGGACTGGGGAGGGGGGGTCCTCAGGTTGTACTGGTGGATACCAGAGGACTGGGGGTCTCAGGTTGTACTGGTGGATACCAGAGGACTGGGTGGTCTGAGGTTGTACTGGTGGATACCAGAGGACTGGGTGGTCTGAAGTTGTACTGGTGGATACCAGAGGACTGGGTGGTCTGAGGTTGTACTGGTGGATACCAGTGGACTGGGTGGTCTCAGATTGTACTGGTGGATACCAAAGGACTGGACTGTCTGTAATACCAGTGGATACCAGAGGACTGGGGGGGGGGGGAGGGTCTCAGGTTGTACTGGTGGATACCAGAGGACTGGGGGGGTCTCAGGTTGTACTGGTGGATACCAGATGACTGGGGGGGTCTCAGGTTGTACTGGTGGATACCAGAGGACTGGGGGGGTCTAGGTTGTACTGGTGGATACCATAGGACTGGGGGGGGGTCTCAGGTTGTACTGGTGGATACCAGAGGACTGGGGGGGGGGGTCTCAGGTTGTACTGTTGGATACCAGAGGACTGGGGGGGTCTCAGGTTGTACTGGTGGATACCAGAGGACTGGGGGGGTCTAGGTTGTACTGGTGGATACCATAGGACTGGGGGGGGGGGTCTCAGATTGTACTGGTGGATACCAGAACACTGGGGGGTCTTGGTTGTACTGGTGGATACCAGAAGACTGGGTTGTCTGTAATACCAGTGGATACCAGTGGACTGGGTTGTCTCCGGTTGTACTGGTGGATACCAGAGGACTGGGGGTCTCAGGTTCTACTGGTGGATACCAGAGGACTGGGTGGTCTGTAATACCAGTGGATACCAGTGGACTGGGTTGTCTCCGGTTGTACTGGTCGATACCAGAGGACTGGACTGTCTGTAATACCAGTGGATACCAGAAGACTGGGGCTCTCAGAATGTACTGGTGGATAACAGAGGACTGGGTGGTCTCAGGTTGTACTGGTGGATACCAGAGGACTGGGTGATCTCAGGTTGTACTGGTGGATACCAGAGGACTGGGTGTTCTCAGGATGTACTGGTGGATACCAGAGGACTGGGTGTTCTCAGGTTGTACTGGTGGATACCAGAGGACTGGGTGGTGTGTAATACCAGTGGATACCAGTGGACTGGGTGGTCTCAGGTTGTACTGGTGGATACCAGAGGACTGGGGGGGTCTCAGGTTGTACTGGTGGATACCAGATGACTGTGGGGGTCTCAGGTTGTACTGGTGGATACCAGAGGGCTGGGGGGGGGGTCTCAGGTTGTACTGGTGGATACCAGAGGACTGGGGGGGGGGGGGGGTCTCAGGTTGTACTGGTGGATACCAGAGGACTGGGGGGGTCTAGGTTGTACTGGTGGATACCAGAGGACTGGGTTGTCTGTAATACCAGTGGATACCAGTGGACTGGGTTGTCTCCGGTTGTACTGGTGGATACCAGAGGACTGGGTGGTATGTAATACCAGTGGATACCAGTGGACTGGGTTGTGTCCGGTTGTACTGGTGGATACCAGTGGACTGGGGGTCTCAGGTTCTACTGGTGGATACCAGAGGACTGGGTGGTCTGTAATACCAGTGGATACCAGTGGACTGGGTTGTCTCCGGTTGTACTGGTCGATACCAGAGGACTGGACTGTCTGTAATACCAGTGGATACCAGAAGACTGGGGCTCTCAGAATGTACTGGTGGATACCAGAGGACTGGGTGGTCTCAGGTTGTACTGGTGGATACCAGAGGACTGGGTGGTCTCAGGTTGTACTGGTGGATAACAGAGGACTGGGTGGTGTGTAATACCAGTGGATACCAGTGGACTGGGTGGTCTCAGGTTGTACTGGTGGATACCAGAGGACTGGGTGGTCTCAGGTTGTACTGGTGGATACCAGAGGACTGGGTTGTCTTTAATACCAGTGGCTACCAGTGGACTGGGTGGTCTCAGGTTGTACTGGTGGATACCAGAGGACTGGGGGGGTCTCATGTTGTACTGGTGGATCCCAGAGGACTGGGGGGGGGTCTCAGGTTGTACTGGTGGATACCAGAGGACTAGGGGGGGTCTCAGGTTGTACTGGTGGATACCAGAGGACTGGACTGTCTGTAATACCAGTGGATACCAAAGGACTGGGGGGGGGGGGGGTCTCAGGTTGTACTGGTGGATACCAGAGGACAGGGGGGGTCTCAGGTTGTACTGGTGGATACCAGATGACTGGGGGGGTCTCAGGTTGTACTGGTGGATACCAGAGGACTGGGTTGTCTCAGGTTGTACTGGTGGATACCAGAGGACTGGGTTGTCTCAGGTTGTACTGGTGGATACCAAAGGACTGGGTGGTCTCAGGTTGTACTGGTGGATACCAGAGGACTGGGTGGTCTCAGGTTGTACTGGTGGATACCAGAGGACTGGGTGGTCTCAGGTTGTACTGGTGGATACCAGAGGACTGGGTGGTCTCAGGTTGTACTGGTGGATACCAGAGGACTGGGTGGTCTCAGGTTGTACTGGTGGATACCAGAGGACTGGGTGGTCTCAGGTTGTACTGGTGGATACCAGAGGACTGGGTGGTGTGTAATACCAGTGGATACCAGTGGACTGGGTGGTCTCAGGTTGTACTGGTGAATACCAGAGGACTGGGTTGTCTGTAATACCAGTGGATACCAGTGGATTGGGTGGTCTCAGGTTGTACTGGTGGATACCAGAGGACTGGGGGGGTATCAGGTTGTACTGGTGGATCCCAGAGGACTGGGGGGGGTCTCAGGTTGTACTGGTGGATACCAGGGGACTGGGGGGGTCTCAGGTTGTACTGGTGGATACCAGAGGACTGGGGCGGGGGGGGGGGGGGTCCTCAGGTTGTACTGGTGGATACCAGAGGACTGGGGGTCTCAGGTTGTACTGGTGGATAGCAGAGGACTGGGTGGTCTGAGGTTGTACTGGTGGATACCAGAGGACTGGGTGGTCTGAAGTTGTACTGGTGGATACCAGAGGACTGGGTGGTCTGAGGTTGTACTGGTGGATACCAGTGGACTGGGTGGTCTCAGGTTGTACTGGTGGATTCCAAAGGACTGGACTGTCTGTAATACCAGTGGATACCAGAGGACTGGGGTGGGGGGGGTCTCAGGTTGTACTGGTGGATACCAGAGGACTGGGGGGGGTCTCAGGTTGTACTGGTGGATACCAGATGACTGGGGGGGTCTCAGGTTGTACTGGTGGATACCAGAGGGCTGGGGGGGGGGGTCTCAGGTTGTACTGGTGGATACCAGAGGACTGGGGGTCTCAGGTTGTACTGGTGGATAGCAGAGGACTGGGTGGTCTGAGGTTGTACTGGTGGATACCAGAGGACTGGGTGGTCTGAAGTTGTACTGGTGGATACCAGAGGACTGGGTGGTCTGAGGTTGTACTGGTGGATACCAGTGGACTGGGTGGTCTCAGGTTGTACTGGTGGATTCCAAAGGACTGGACTGTCTGTAATACCAGTGGATACCAGAGGACTGGGGTGGGGGGGGGGGTCTCAGGTTGTACTGGTGGATACCAGAGGACTGGGGGGGGTCTCAGGTTGTACTGGTGGATACCAGATGACTGGGGGGGGGTCTCAGGTTGTACTGGTGGATACCAGAGGGCTGGGGGGGGGGGCCTCAGGTTGTACTGTTGGATACCAGAGGACCTGGGGGGGGGGTCTCAGGGTTGTACTGGTGGATACCATAGGACTGGGGGGGGTCTCAGGTTGTACTGGTGGATACCAGAGGACTGGGTTGTCTGTAATACCAGTGGATACCAGTGGACTGGGTTGTCTCCGGTTGTACTGGTGGATACCAGAGGACTGGGTTGTCTCCGGTTGTACTGGTCGATACCAGAGGACTGGACTGTCTGTAATACCAGTGGATACCAGAAGACTGGGGCTCTCAGAATGTACTGGTGGATACCAGAGGACTGGGTGGTCTCAGGTTGTACTGTTGGATACCAGAGGACTGGGTGGTCTCAGGTTGTACTGGTGGATACCAGAGGACTGGGTTGTCTGTAATACCAGTGGATACCAGTGGACTGGGTTGTCTCCGGTTGTACTGGTGGATACCAGAGGACTGGGTTGTCTCCGGTTGTACTGGTCGATACCAGAGGACTGGACTGTCTGTAATACCAGTGGATACCAGAAGACTGGGGCTCTCAGAATGTACTGGTGGATACCAGAGGACTGGGTGGTCTCAGGTTGTACTGTTGGATACCAGAGGACTGGGTGGTCTCAGGTTGTACTGGTGGATACCAGAGGACTGGGTTGTCTTTAATACCAGTGGATACCAGTGGACTGGGTGGTCTCAGGTTGTACTGGTGGATACCAAAGGACTGGGGGGGTCTCAGGTTGTACTGGTGGATCCCAGAGGACTGGGGGGGGGGGTCTCAGGTTGTACTGGTGGATATCAGAGGACTGGGGGGGGGGGGGGGGGGGGGTCTCAGGTTGTACTGGTGGATACCAGAGGACTGGGGGGGGGGGGTCTCAGGTTGTACTGGTGGATACCAGAGGACTGGGGGGGGGGGGGGGTTTCAGGATGTACTGGTGGATACCAGAGGACTGGGGGGGTCTCAGGTTGTACTGGTGGATACCAGAGGAATGGGGGGTCTCAGGTTGTACTGGTGGATACCAGAGGACTGGGTGGTCTGTAATACCAGTGGATACCAGTGGACTGGGTTGTCTCCGGTTGTTACTGGTGGATCCCAGAGGACTGGGGGGGGGGTCTCAGGTTGTACTGGTGGATATCAGAGGACTGGGGGGGGGGGGGGGGGGGTCTCAGGTTGTACTGGTGGATACCAGAGGACTGGGGGGGGGGGGGTCTCAGGTTGTACTGGTGGATACCAGAGGACTGGGGGGGGGGGGGGGTTTCAGGATGTACTGGTGGATACCAGAGGACTGGGGGGGTCTCAGGTTGTACTGGTGGATACCAGAGGAATGGGGGGTCTCAGGTTGTACTGGTGGATACCAGAGGACTGGGTGGTCTGTAATACCAGTGGATACCAGTGGACTGGGTTGTCTCCGGTTGTTACTGGTGGATACCAGAGGACTGGGGGTCTCAGGTTCTACTGGTGGATACCAGAGGACTGGGTGGTCTGTAATACCAGTGGATACCAGTGGACTGGGTTGTCTCCGGTTGTACTGGTCGATACCAGAGGACTGGACTGTCTGTAATACCAGTGGATACCAGAAGACTGGGTGGTCTAAGGTTGTACTGGTGGATACCAGAAGACTGGGGGTCTCAGGTTGTACTGGTGGATACCAAAAGACTGGGTGGTCTCAGGATGTACTGATGGATACCAGAGGACTGGACTGTCTAATACCAGTGGATACCAGAAGACTAGGTGGTCTCAGGTTGTACTGGTGGATACCAGAGGACTGGGGTCTCAGTTTGTACTGGTCGATACCAGAGGACTGGGTGGTCTCGGGTTGTACTGGTGGATACCAGAGGACTGGGTGGTCTCAAGTTGTACTGTTGGATACCAGAGGACTGGGTGGTCTCAGGTTGTACTGGTGGATACCAGAGGACTAGGTGGTCTGTAATACCAGTGGATACCAGTGGACTGGGTTGTCTCCGGTTGTACTGGTGGATACCAGAGGACTGGGGGTCTCAGGTTGTACTGGTGGATACCAGAGGACTGGACTGTCTAATACCAGTTAATACCAGAGGACTGGGTTGTCTCAGGTTGTACTGGTGGATACCAGAGGACTGGGGGTCTCAGTTTGTACTGGTCGATACCAGAGGACTGGGTGGTCTCGGGTTGTACTGGTGGATACCAGAGGACTGGGTGGTCTCAGGTTGTACTGGTGGATACCAGAGGACTAGGTGGTCTGTAATACCAGTGGATACCAGTGGACTGGGTTGTCTCAGGTTGTACTGGTGGATACCAGAGGACTGGGGGTCTCAGTTTGTACTGGTCGATACCAGAGGACTGGGTGGTCTCGGGTTGTACTGGTGGATACCAGAGGACTGGGTGGTCTCAGGTTGTACTGGTGGATACCAGAGGACTAGGTGGTCTGTAATACCAGTGGATACCAGTGGACTGGGTTGTCTCCGGTTGTACTGGTGGATACCAGAGGACTGGGGGTCTCAGGTTGTACTGGTGGATACCAGAGGACTGGACTGTCTAATACCAGTTAATACCAGAGGACTGGGTTGTCTCAGGTTGTACTGGTGGATACCAGAGGACTGGACTGTCTAATACCAGTGGATACAAGAGGACTGGGTGGTCTCAGGTTGTACTGGTGGATACCAGAGGACTGGGTGGTCTCAGTTGTACTGGTGGATACCAGAAGACTGGGTAGTCTCAGGTTGTACTGGTGGATACCAGAGGACTGGGGGTCTCTGTTTGTACTGGTTGATAGAGGACTGGGTGGTCTCGGGTTGTACTGGTGGATACCAGAAGACTGGGGGTCTCAGGTTGTACTGGTGGATACCAGAGGACTGGACTGTCTAATACCAGTGGATACCAGAGGACTGGGTGGTCTCAGGTTGTACTGGTGGATCCCAGAGGACTGGGTGGTCTCAGGTTGTATTGTTGGATACCATCTCTTCAGTGGGTCATATGATTGAGTGTAGTCTGGCCCAGGAGTGTGAAGGTGAACGGAAAGGCTCTGGAGCAACGAACCGCCCTTGCTGTCTCTTCCTGGCCGGTTCCCCTCTCTCCACCTGGATTCTCTGCCTCTAACCCTATTACAGGCTGAGTCACTGGCTTACTGTTGCTCTTTCATGTCGTCCCTAGGAGGGGTGCGTCACTTGAGTGGGTTGAGTCACTGACATGATCTTCCTGTCTGGGTTAGCACCCCCCCTTGGGTTGTGCCGTGGCGGAGATCTTTGTGGGCTATACTCGGCCTTGTCTCAGGATGGTAAGTTGGTGGTTGAAGGTATTCCTCTAGTGGTGTGGGGGCTGTGCTTTGGCAAAGTGGGTGGCGTTATATCCTTCCTGTTTGGCCCTGTCCGGGGGTGTCATTGGATGGGGCCACAGTGTCTCCTGACCCCTCCTGTCTCAGCCTCCAGTATTTATGCTGCATTAGTTTACGTGTCGGGGGGCTAGGGTCAATTTGTTATATCTGGAGTACTTCTCCTGTTTTATCCGGTGTCCTGTGTGAATTTAAGTATGCTCACTAATTCTCTTTCTCTTGGAGGACCTGAGCCCTAGGACCATGCCTCAGGACTACCTGGCATGATGACTCCTTGCTGTCCCCAGTCCACCTGGCCGTGCTGCTGCTCCAGTTTCAACTGTTCTGCCTGCGGCTATGGAACCCTGACCTCTTCACCGGACGTGCTACCTGTCCCAGACCTGCTGTTTTCAACTCTCTAGAGACAGCAGGAGTGGTAGAGATACTCTGAATGATCGGCTATGAAAAGCCAACTGACATTTATTCCTGAGGTGCTGACCTGTTGCACCCTTGACAACCACTGTGATTATTATTATTTGACCATGCTGGTCATTTATGAACATTTGAACATCTTGGCCATGTTCTGTTATAATCTCCACCCGGCACAGCCAGAAGAGGACTGGCCCCCCCTCATAACCTAGAGAGGAACCAGGCTTCTTCCTAGGTTCTGGCCTTTCTAGGGAGTTTTTCCTAGCCACCGTGCTTCTGCACCTGCATTGTTTGCTGTTTGGGGTTTTAGGCTGGGTTTCTGTACAGCACTTTGAGATATCAGCTGATGTACGAAGGGCTATATAAATCAATTTGATTTGATTTGGGGGGTCTGAGGATGTACTGGTGGATATCAGAGGACTGAGTTGTCTGTAATAGCAGTGGATACCAGAGGACTGGGTGGTCTCAGGTTGTACTGGTGGATATCAGAGGACTGGAGTGTCTGTAATACCAGTGGACACCAGAGGACTGGGTTGTCTCCGATTGTACTGGTGGATACCAGAGGACTGGGCTGTCTGTAATAGCAGTGGACACCAGAGGACTGGGCTGTCTGTAATAGCAGTGGACACCAGAGGACTGGGTTGCCTCCGGTTGTACTGGTGGATACCAGAGGACTGGGTTGTCTCAGGTTGTACTGGTGGATACCAGAGGACTGGGTGGTCTCAGGTTGTACTGGTGGATACCAGAGGACTGGGTGGTCTCAGGTTGTACTGGTGGATACCAGAGGACTGGGTGGTCTCAGGTTGTACTGGTGAATACCAGAGGACTGGGTGGTCTCAGGTTGTACTGGTGAATACCAGAGGACTGGGTGGTCTCAGGTTGTACTGGTGAATACCAGAGGACTGGGTGGTCTCAGGTTGTACTGGTGAATACCAGAGGACTGGGTGGTCTCAGGTTGTACTGGTGAATACCAGAGGACTGGGTTGTCTCAGGGGTTACTGGTGAATACCAGAGGACTGGGTTGTCTCAGGGGTTACTGGTGAATACCAGAGGACTGGGTTGTCTCAGGGGTTACTGGTGAATACCAGAGGACTGGGTTGTCTCAGGGGTTACTGGTGAATACCAGAGGACTGGGTTGTCTCAGGGGTTACTGGTGAATACCAGAGGACTGGGTTGTCTCAGGGGTTACTGGTGAATACCAGAGGACTGGGTTGTCTCAGGTTGTACTGGTGAATACCAGAGGACTGGGTTGTCTCAGGGGTTACTGGTGAATCTAACACTAACACTCTATTTGGTGATCCTGATGTCTCAGACTATGTACTCAGACACACAACAGAGTCATGTTGAGAAGGCGGCAGGGCAGGAGCAGAGAGAACATACAACGCTGTATTTACAGATATTGCAGCTTAGAATATCATACTAGAATTGTCCGAAATATGACGCAGAAGGCAGACTTAACTCATAATCAACAGATTTTCGCTCTCAAAAAATGTACACTTTTCCAAGCACACGACATTGCATTTTTTTTTTTTTTTTCAATGAAACTCGATCAGATCAAGGATGGGGTTGTATCTCTGTCTGTTGGCCCCAGTATTGCAGTCAGTGTCAGTCGATGAAGGGAGGTACTGCCCCTCATTGGAGAACAGTGGAATGAAATGTGTACTTGATTGAGAGTTTAAAGTACAACAGCTGATAAAACGAACAGTGTGAAAACATTTGATCAGTGTTATTTCCTGATAGTTCCCATCTACACAACTGGGTGGAGTTTTGACTTGCCCGGTGACATCACCAGGCGGTACATTAGTTAAAGGCCTGGTGTGGTGAAAAACATGATTTTGCTGTGTATATATTTCCACAATATGAGGTTGGAATGATACGGTAAAAAAATTGAAAATTATGATAATGCCCTTCTAGTGTAAGAGCTGTTTGAAAAGATCGCCTCAAATGTCAACCTGCTTTGGTGGGATGGAATTTTGGCCTGCCTCGTGACATCACAAAGCCATTAGTTAATAGACCAATAAGAAAGAGTTCCAATACTCTCTGCCAATAATAGCTAGTTTTTCCCTCCCCACTTAAACCCCTCTCAGACAGTCCTAGCTTAGTATTTAATAGTATTTTGCTAAAAAAAAAGAAGTAATTTTTGTTTCTTTTTGACCATTTTAATGGAAAACATAAAATTATCCAGAAAATGTTTTGATATTGATATAAAACGGCTGCATTAAAAATGTTGAACGTTGAGAAGAAGCTTTAGTAAAGAGTAATGTACTGTACGCAGGAACATAAATTAAATGAATGACCACAACCCTTCAGGTTGCTAAATATATCACCCAGAACATCTGCAAAATGCATCAGGGCTCATTCTGGAATGTATTTGCAATGCCTTTCCCATAGCTGAGCGAGGAATCCCAAGCTCTCAGCACTGAACAACATATGGGCCTTTCAAAAGTAAAGTACGTATTCACACCCCTGCACTTGACTTCTACATTTTGTTGTTACGGGCCTGAATTCAAAATGGATTAAATATTCCCCCACCCCTCACCTTTCTACACACAATACATAATAATGACTAAGTGAAAACATTCTTTTAGACATTTTAGCAAATGTATTGAAAATGAAATACAGAAATATTTATTTTCACACCTCTTGAGTCAATACTTTGTGGAAACACCAGCGATTGGCAGCGATTACAGCTGTGAGTCTTTCTGGGTGAGACTCTAAGATCTTTACACACCTGGATTGTGCAACATTTGCCCGTTATTCTCTTCATAATTCATCAAGTTCTGTCCAATTGTTTGTTGATCATATGCTCGACAACCATTTTGAGGTGTTGCCTTAGATCTTCAAGTAGATTTAAGAACAAATTCTTATTTACAATGGACGGCCTACCCCGGCCAAACCCAGACGACGCCGGGCCAATTGTGCGCCACACTACAGAACATTTGTAAAATTTGTTTTCACTTTGTAAACCCATTTTCACTTTATCATTACTGGGTTTTGTGTGTAGATTAATGAGGGGAAAAATACTTTCAGAATGCACTGTAGAAATTTGTGTCAGTGAGCGATGTTGAACACTTCTGTTTCCTGGGGCTACTGGGCCTCTGGGGCTACTGGGCCTCTGGGGCTACTGGGCCTCTGGGGCTACTGGGCCTCTGGGGCTACTGGGCCTCTGGGGCTACTGGGCGGGGTCATGGAATGTCTACTGCTATCTGGGTCCTTACACTATCTTCTCTTTATCTTAGCAGATGGCCAGGTCATGTGACAACCAACTATGGACATGATTATACATTAAATATATATTATACAATATCTATAAAATGACTATCAAATATAAACCATAATATAATGAGCACTGTTATCAAGTATGGTTCTCTAATATATTGGGAATTTATTATAGGATTGTATGAGCAACAGAAACTATTGCGACTTTTGACCAGCTAAATGATATGTCAACTATGTGAGCTTTTTTTTTGGTCCGTGAAGGATTTAAAGGATTTAACACTATAACCACTGGGATTGGCTTTGCAATGAATAGCTGCCGTTTGAATTCGACAACATAGGGTGTTCGCCACAAATAGTCATATTAAACATTCCTGAAAATACAAGTGTCTCACATGCTTCAAAAGCCTAGAATCTTGCTAATCCAACTGCGTTGTTACATTTAAAAAAATTATAATTTGCGAAAGAATACGCTGCGATTATCTGAGCACAGACCCCCATATCAAACTACTTTTTTAACCAGCACTTGCATAACAAAGTCACAGATTGCATTGAAATAAATCGTTTACCTTTGAAGATCTTGCTCTGGTTGCAATCCCAAGGCTCATTGTTACACAATGAATGGTCTTTTGTTCGGTTAAATCCATTTTTTATAGCCTAACGCCAAACATTTTGTGAACGCTTATCTCCTTGAATTTCCTGTCATTCAATTTTCGACGTAACATCCAACGTAAATAGACAGACTTTCCCTGACTTTATCCAGTCATGTTTGGTTTCCTTGCAATCAACTGTTTGTTTGGAACACAACCAAACATGATGGGTCATTTTGCGGGACGTATTGATCCGGAAAAAACGATTAAAAGACAACAAGTGAGGAGCCCATTGTGTACCAATTATAGGACCACTGTCTCGTTGATTGACTCTATTTTAACCCAATGACCACTGATCTTCTTGAAATCTAGCTGGGTAGATAGCCAATGAGCAGAGGTAAAAGGCAGTACCACATGGTTCTTTGTTGTAAGACAAACCTATACATTGAACGCGTCCTTTCGCCATTGCAAATTCAACCGTGAAGGAGCGAAGCTTATTACTCACGGACGGTTTTCAGTGACCTGCTTCTTCAGCTGTTTATTTATCGAATATCATGGCAAATAAGTCAAAGAAAGCAACTTCCAAGACTAGATATACGAATGTAGAAACCAGTGAGAGTGAGGCAGATCTGTTTTTTGAAGACTCCATTAGCTCCCATAGTTTTGATTCTGAAACTGAGGAATATTTTTTGAACGGAGAGGACATTGTTTTGGACTGGTAAGTTGCTCTCATTCTAACGTCGTTGTTTGAAATTAATAGAACATATTATTTGTGATTGTTTTTACATTTTATTTGCAATATATAAAGATGTAATGAAATGGGTAAAGTACACGTTAGCTAGTCATTGTGAGGGTCTGTTTGTTTGTATGAGAACGACCATAGTATGTATGTATGTATGTATGTATGTATGTATGTATGTATGTGTGTGTGTGTGTGTGTGTGTGTGTGTGTGTGTGTGATATATATATATATATATATCACACACACATATATATCACACACACACACATATATACACGTATGGTGTAGAATGCAAACCCATACATCTCAACACAGCCAGCATGCTTCCTCCAATCAGTCTACATTAGAGAGAGCATGGTCTACCAGCTGCTGCTCCACCCCACGGCCCTATTTGAGGCAGGCCCACAACAATGGCCAAAGTGAAATGGAACAGCACTTTATGTTCCCTGTACTCTATATCTGTTTATTATACCTGTTGATACAGGGCTCATATGTGAAACTATTCTAACTGAAAATGTTCTTTCACAGTGGCACTGACTCCGACTGGGAGCCCCCATTGCCAACTTGTCCATCCCCCTCTGAAGCTGGTTCATCCAGCTGTACCCCTGCTGTCTCCGGCTCCACACCTCCCGGGCCATCTAGAGGTGTGAAGGCACTGACAAAGAAGCGGAAGAGGGGAAGTGTGCCACCCGCTAACAGAGGGACAGAAGGGCGTTGGCACACCGTCCTAGAAGATGATGTGGAGCCACCCCAACCAACTTTTAGGCCGAAAAGGAAGCCAGGACCTCAGGTGAGTATGACTTCAACTTACAGCCCCCTTCAGCTTTTTCAGCTGTTTTTCACACAATCTGTTGTAGATTCACTCGTTTGAAACACAAATAAGTTTGGGGAGAAGAAGCAAGCAGGCAAAACGGTAGCATGGAAGCCCATATCCATGTCAGAGTTTTTCTGCTACCTCTCACTGGTCATCTACATGGGGCTGGTGAAGCTGAAAAGCCTGAAAGACTACTGGAAAACGTCATCTGTCTACCAACTGCCTTTCCCCTCGACTGTTATGTCTTGCAAAAGGTTTCTGGATCTCTCCCAGGCGCTTAATATCTGTGACCCAAAGGTTGATGAAGAGAATGAGAAGAAGAGAGGCACAGCAGCGTTTGATAGACTGTGCAAGATCAAACCACTCTACCACAGCATTGTCGAGGCCTGCAAGACGTACTTTCAGCCAGCCCAGAACGTGTCAATCGATGAGAGGATGGTAGCCTCAAAGGCCAAAATTGGACTCAAACAGTACATGAGAAACAAACCAACCAAGTGGGGTTACAAGCTGTTTGTGTTGGCTGATTCTGTGTGTGCCTACACGTGCAATTTCTTTGTCTACGAGGGGAAGAACAGTTTTGCTACCGGTAAGGGACTTAGCTATGACTCTGTAATGGAGTTATTGGATTTTCAACTACTAGGGAAGGGCTACAAGCTGTTTGTGGATAACTTCTACACAAGCCCTACCCTGTTTGCAGACCTTAGGAAGCGGGGAGTGTGGGCTTGTGGCACCATTCGTACCAACAGGGTGGGCTTCCCGAAGACGAAGGTGAACGACATGCCTAAGCGGGCTGAGCGGGGGACCATGAGATGGATCCGTGAAGATGGCCTGCTGTTTGTAAAGTGGATGGACACCAGAGAGGTGGTGATGTGCTCCACTATCCACAAGTCCTTCAGTGGGGATCATGTTGTCAGGCGTGTGAAGGACGGTGCCGGGGCATGGACCACCAAAAATGTCCCCGTTCCAACTGCAGTAAAGGACTACAACAAGAGCATGGGAGGAGTGGACCTGTCTGACGCGCTGATAGGCTACTACAATGTTCTCCATAAGACAATGAAATGGTACAAGACCTTCTTCTATCATTTCATCGACATCGCTGTGGTGAATGCATTCATCCTACACAAGGAAATGGCGAAGAGCTCTGGAAAGCCCTTCCTCTCACAGAAAGCCTTCAGAGAGCAGCTCATCAAGGAGCTTGCTGGCTACAGCACCACTGCACCAAGCCCTGTCCCTTCTGCTCCTGCCACAAGTGTTCATCTGCCCAAATATATTTGTGCAGGCATGGATGTGCCGAAGGGCCAAAAGGGCACAGCATGGAGGCGTTGCTGTGTTGTCTGCAAGATGAAGTCTCCCATCACATGCACCACATGCTCAGTGACCCTCTGCTTTACATCAGAAAGAGACTGCTATGGCATCTGGCATCAGCAGCAGAATATTGTCTAGAGTTTTGGCAAAGTTGGTGGGGTAATATGGCAAAGTGGGTGGGGGCTAGGGTCAGTATGTCATATCTGGAGTACTTTTCCTGCCTTATCTGGTGTCTTGTGTGAATTTAAGTCTGCTCTCTCTTTCTCTCCTTCTCTCTCTCGGAGGACCTGAGCCCTTGGACCATGCCTCAGGACTACCTGGCATGATGACTCCTTGCTGTCCCCAGTCCACCCGGCCTTGCTGCTGCTCCAGTTTCAACTGTTCTGCCTGCGGCTATGGAATCCTAAACTGTTAATTTTTACTCTTGAGGTGCTGTCCTGTTGCACCCTCTACAACCACTGTGATCTCCACCCGGCACAGCCAGAAGAGGACTGGCCACCCCTCATAGCCTGGTTCCTCTCTAGGTTTCTTCCTAGGTTTTTGCCTTTCTAGGGAGTTTTTCCTAGCCACCGTGCTTCTACACCTGCATTGCTTGCTGTTTGGGGTTTTAGGCTGGGGCTATATAAATAGATTTGACTTGATAGAGGACTGAGGGTCTTCCAAATATTGAAAGTGTGTAAATAGTTACCCATGTTATTTTGTATATATATATATATATATATATATATATATATATATATATATATATATATATATATATATATATATATATATATAAACATTTCTCTCAATTTTTTTTGGGGGGGGGTGGGGGTGTTAGAATACCATTTTGGCATTTTGTATATAGTTATTTGTTTCAAAATGTATACCTTCACCAATTTGGCCACATTTGGGCTACTTGTGTGGGACACCTGGGTGACTTCATGATAAATGTCATGTAGCACACTCATTTTGGAAGTTATCATTCTGAAACTTTGCACGAGTACTGTTGCCCTCTTATATTTTTCACTTAAACTGTCCCCTTCATCCTATCTGTATGTTTGTTTTATCTTGTTCATTCTAAAGATGATGATATAAAAATAAAAAAGTATGTTTTTTTTCATTGTTTTATCTAAACCAGATCTATTGTGTTATATTCAATTCACATTTACACAAACTTCAGAGTGTTTTCTTTCAAATGGTACCAAGAATATGCATATCCTTGGTTCTGTGCCTGAGCTACAGGCTGTTTGATTTGGGTGTGTCTTCAGGTGGAAATTTTTATTTATTTTTATTTCACCAGGTAGGCAAGTTGAGAACAAGTTCTCATTTACAACTGCGACCTGGCCAAGATAAAGCAAAGCAGTTCGACACATACAACGACACAGAGTTACACATGGAATAAACAAACACAGTCAATAATACAGTATAAACAAGTCTATATACAATGTGAGCAAATGAGGTGAGATAAGGGAGGTAAATAGGCCATGGTGGCGAAGTCAATACATTACAGCAATTAAAACACTGGAATGGTAGATTTGCAGTGGAAGAATGTGCAAAGTTGAGATAGAAATAATGGAGTGCAAAGGAGCAAAATAAATAAATACAGTAGGGGAAGAGGTAGTTGTTTGGGCTAAATTATAGATGGGCTATGTACAGGTGCTGTAATCTGTGAGCTGCTCTGACAGTTGGTGCTTAAAGCTAGTGAGGGAGATGTGTTTCCAGTTTCAGAGATTTTTGTAGTTCGTTCCAGTCATTGGCAGAGAGAACTGGAAGGAGAGGCGGCCAAAGAAAGAATTGGTTTTGGGGGTGACCAGTGACATATACCTGCTGGAGTGCGTGCTACAGGTGGGTGCTGCTATGGTGACCAGCGAGCTGAGATAAGGGGGGACTTTACCTAGCAGGGTCTTGTAGATGACATGGAGCCAGTGGGTTTGGCGACGAGTATGAAGCGAGGGCCAGCCAACGAGAGCGTACAGGTCGCAATAGTGGGTAGTATATGGGGCTTGGGTGACAAAACGGATTGCACTGTGATAGACTGCATTTGTTGAGTAGGGTATTGGAGGCAATTTGTAAATGACATCGCCGAAGTCGAGGATTGGTAGGATGGTCAATTTTACAATGGTATGTTTGGCAGCATGAGTGAAGGATGCTTTGTTGCGAAATAGGAAGCCAATTCTAGATTTAACTTTGGATTGCAGATGTTTGATGTGGGTCTGGAAGGAGAGTTTACAGTCTAACCAGACACCCAGGTATGTGTAGTTGTCCACGTATTCTAAGTCAGAGCCGTCCAGAGTAGTGATGTTGGACAGGCACAAAGATTACAAAAAATTGGCTGATTGGTAAGCAACTCCAGTGTAGATTTGGCCTTGTGATTTAGGTTATTGTCCTGCTGAAAGGTGAATTCATCTCCCAGTGTCTGGTGGAAAGCAGACTGAACCAGGATTTCCTCTAGGATTTTGCCTCTGCTTACCTCCATTCTGTTTCTCTTTGATTCTGAAAAACTCCCCAGTCCTTAAGGATGACAAGAATACCCATAATATGATGCGGCCACCGCTTAAAAATATGAGGAGTGGTACTCAGCAATGTGTTGTATAGGATTTGCCCCAAACATAAATCTGTGTTTGAAATTCACTGCTCGACTGAGAGACATTAAAGTTAATTGTACCGGCTCGAAGTTCGTAACAAAAAGGGAGACAACGTGAAGATTAGGAATAACAAAACATATATTTATTACCTGAAGTAATGTAAATACAACGAACAATGGTGTGTGTAATCAGTAGTGTAAGTGAGTGGTTGCGTGCGTAAATGAGGGGTGTTGAAAGGTGCCAAAGCAAACAAACAAAACAGTCACAAAAAAATGCAACAACCAAAATTTATCGATGTATGGGGGAAGAGGTGTATTTATCCTGGGACACACCCGGGCCCAGGTGTGTCCCATTTCGCTGACGACACTCCCAGCTCCGCACGCCGACATCCTAATAAGGAAAACAAGAGAAAGAGTATGGCAGACAGAGTGGGAAGGTGCGTCACAGAGTGGAAGGTGCGTCACAGAGTGGGAGGGGCGTCACAGAGTGGGAGGGTACAGAGATGAAGTAGTCATTCAAAAATCATGTTAAACAGTATTATTGAACACAGAGTGAGTCCATGCAACTTATTGATTATTGAGGCCATAGCAAAGAGGTTGATACTTATTGACTCAAGACATTTCAGCTTTTCATTTTGTATTAATTTATAAAAACATAATTCCACTTTGACATTATGGGGTATTGTGTGTAGGCCAGTAAAAAAAACTAAATTTTTATCCATTTTAAATTCAAGCTGTAATGCAACAAAATGTGGACGGGTCATAGAACTGGCAGTAGGGAGTAGGTCAGAGAACTGGCAGTGTGGTGCCAGGACAACAACCTCTCCCTCAATGTGATCAAGACAAAGGAGTTGATCGTGGACTACAGGAAAAGGCGGACCGAACAGAACCCCATTAACATCGACAGGGCGGGTTGAGAGTTTCAAGTTCCTTGGTGTCCACATCACCAAATCAAATCAAAGTTTATTTGTCACGTGCGCCGAATTCAACAGCTGTAGACCTTACTGTGAAATGCTGAATACAACAGGTGTAGTAGACCTTACAGTGAAATGCTGAATACAACAGGTGTAGTAGACCTTACAGTGAAATGCTGAATACAACAGGCTCTAACCAATAGTGTAAAAAAGGTATTAGGTGAACAATAGGTAGGTAAAGAAATAAAAACAACAGTAAAAAGACAGGCAAAATACAGTAGAGAGGCTATATACAGTAGAGAGGCTGTATACAGTAGAGACTATATACAGTAGAGAGGCTATATACAGTAGAGAGGCTGTATACAGTAGAGAGGCTATATACAGTAGAGAGGCTATATACAGTAGAGAGGCTGTATACAGTAGAGAGGCTATATACAGTAGAGAGGCTATATACAGTAGAGAGGCTATATACAGTAGAGAGGCTATATACAGTAGAGAGGCTGTAGTCGTGAAGAGGGCACGACAAACCTTTTCCCCCTCAGGAGACTGAAAAGATTTGACATGGGTCCTCAGATCCTCAAAAGGTTCTACAGCTGCACCATCGAGAGCATCCTGACCAGTTGCATCACCGCCTGGTATGGCAACTGCTCTGCTCTACAAAGGGTAGTGCGTACGGCCCAGTACATCACTGGGGCCAAGCTTCCTGCCATCCAGAACCGACATAATAGGTGGTCTCAAAGGAAGGCCCATAAAATTGTCAGACTCCAGTTACCCAAGTCATAGACTGTTCTCTCTGCTACCGCACAGCAAGCGGTACCGGAGCACCGAGTCTAGGTCCAAAAGGCTCCTTAACAGATTCTACCCCCAGGCCATTAGACTGATGTACATATAATCAAATGGCCACCCAAACTATTTACATTGACTCCCCCCTCCTCCATTTTTATTTTCTACACTGCTGCTACTGGCTGTTTATTATCTATGCATAGTCACTTCACCCACACTACATGTACAAATTACCTCTAACCTGTACCGCGGCACTCTACCGGCACTTAGCTCTGATTATGGGGCAGCAGGGTAGCCTAGTGGTTAGAGTGTTGGGCTAGCAACCGAAAGGTTGCAAGTTCAAATCCCCGAGCTGACAAGGTACAAATCTGTTGTTCTGCCCCTGAACAAGGCAGTTAACCCACTGTTCCTAGACTGTCATTGAAAATAAGAATTTGTTCTTAACTAAATAAAGGTTAAAAAAAAAAAAAGTAGAGAGTGTGCGTGTCAGTAGCAAGCTAGATTCATAAAATATATCCAACATGCTACTTTGTGTTAATCCTGAAGAAGGCTTGACTTTTTCCACATTTTGTTACGTTACAGCCTTATTTAAAAATCAATTAACACAAAATACCCAATAATGAAAAAGTGAAAATGGGTTTTTAGAAATGTCTTACAAAGGAAAAAGATAAATAGTTTATCTACATAAGTATTCAGACCCTTTGCTATGACTCTCAAAATTGAGCTCAGGTGCATCCTGTTTCCATTGACCATCCTTGTTGTTTCTACAACTTGATTGGAGTCCACCTGGGGTAAATAGTATTAATTGGACAAGATTTGGAAAGGCACACACCTGTCCATATAAGGTTCCACAGTTGACAGTGCATGTCAGAGCAAAAACCAAGCCATGAGGTCAAAGTAATTGTAGGTAGTGTTATAGGGTAGGTAGTGGTGTAAGGTAGGTAGTGGTGTAAGGTAGGTAGTTGTGTAGGGTAGGTAGTGGTGTAGGGGAAGTAGTGGTGTGGTGTAGGGTAGGGTAGGTAGTGGTGTGGGGTAGGGTAGGGTAAGTAGTGGTGTGGGGTAGGTAGTGGTGTAGGGTAGGGTAGGGTAGGTAGTGGTGTAGAGTAGGTAGTGGAGTAGGGTAGGTAGTGGTGTGGTGTAGGGTAGGGTAGGTAGTGGTGTGGGGTAGGGTAGGGTAAGTAGTGGTGTGGGGTAGGTAGTGGTGTAGGGTAGGGTAGGGTAGGTAGTGGTGTAGGGTAGGTAGTGGTGTAGGGTAGGTAGTGGTGTAAGGGTAGGTAGTGGTGTAAGGGTAGGTAGTGGTGTAGGGTAGGTAGTGGTGTAGGGTAGAGTAGGTAGTGGTGTAGGGTAGGTAGTGGTGTGGTGTAGGGTAGGGTAGGTAGTGGTGTGGGGTAGGGTAGGTAGTGGTGTAGGGCAGGTAGTGGTGTAGGGTAAGGTTGGTAGTGTTGTAGGGTAGGTAGTGGTGTAGCGTAGGGTAGGTAGTGGTGTAGGGTAGGTAGTGTTGTAGGGTAGGGTAGTTGGTGTGGTGTAGGGCAGGGTAGGTAGTGGTGTAGGGTAGAGTAGGTAGTGGTGTAGGATAGGTAGTGGTTTACGGTAGATAGTGGTGTAGGGTAGGTAGTGGTGTAGGGGAGGGTAGGTAGTGGTCTAGGGTAGGTAGTGGTGTAGGGTAGGTAGTGGTGTAGGGTAGGTAGTGGTGTAAGGGTAGGTAAGTGGTGTAGGGTAGGTAGTGTTGTAGGGTAGGGTAGGTGGTGTGGTGTAGGGCAGGGTAGGTAGTGGTGTAGGGTAGAGTAGGTAGTGGTGTAGGATAGGTAGTGGTTTAGGGTAGATAGTGGTGTAGGGTAGGTAGTGGTGTAGGGTAGGTAGTGGTGTAGGGGAGGGTAGGTAGTGGTGTAGGGTAGGTAGTGGTGTAGGTTAGGTAGTGGTGTAGGGGTAGGTAAGTGGTGTAGGGTAGGTAGTGGTGTAGGGTAGAGTAGGTAGTGGTGTAGCGTAGGGTAGGTAGTGTTGTAGGGTAGGTAGTGGTGTAGGGTAGGTAGTGGTGTAGGGTAGAGTAGGTAGTGGTGTAGGATAGGTAGTGGTTTACGGTAGATAGTGGTGTAGGGTAGGTAGTGGTGTAGGGTAGGTAGTGGTGTAGGGGAGGGTAGGTAGTGGTCTAGGGTAGGTAGTGGTGTAGGGTAGGTAGTGGTGTAGGGTAGGTAGTGGTGTAAGGGTAGGTAAGTGGTGTAGGGTAGGTAGTGTTGTAGGGTAGGGTAGGTGGTGTGGTGTAGGGCAGGGTAGTTAGTGGTGTAGGGTAGAGTAGGTAGTGGTGTAGGATAGGTAGTGGTTTAGGGTAGATAGTGGTGTAGGGTAGGTAGTGGTGTAGGGTAGGTAGTGGTGTAGGGGAGGGTAGGTAGTGGTGTAGCGTAGGGTAGGTAGTGTTGTAGGGTAGGTAGTGGTGTAGGATAGGTAGTGGTGTAGCGTAGGGTGGGTAGTGGTGTAGGGTAGGGTAGTGGTGTAGGGTAGGGTGGGTAGTGGTGTAGTGTAGGGTAGGTAGTGGTGTAGGGTAGGGTAGGTAGTGGTGTAGGGTAGGTAGTGTTGTAGGGTAGGGTAGATGGTGTGGTGTAGGGCAGGGTAGGTAGTGGTGTAGGGTAGAGTAGGTAGTGGTGTAGGATAGGTAGTGGTTTACGGTAGATAGTGGTGTAGGGTAGGTAGTGGTGTAGGGTAGGTAGTGGTGTAGGGGAGGGTAAGTAGTGGTGTAGGGTAGGTAGTGGTGTAAGGGTAGGTAGTGGTGTAGGGTGGGTAGTGGTGTAGGGTAGAGTAGGTAGTGGTGTAGCGTAGGGTAGGTAGTGTTGTAGGGTAGGTAGTGGTGTAGGATAGGTAGTGGTGTAGAGTAGGTAGTGGTGTAGAGTAGGTAGTGGTGTAGGGGAAGTAGTGGTGTAGGGTAGGTAGTGGTGTAGGGTGGGTAGTGGTGTAGGGTGGGTAGTGGTGTAGGGTGGGTAGTGGTGTAGGGTAGGTAGTGGTGTAGGTAGTTGTGTTGGGTTGGTAGTGGTGTTGGGTTGGTAGTGTTGTAGGGTAGGTAGTGGTGTAGGGTAGGTAGTGGTGTAGGGTATGGTTGTAGTGTTGTAGGGTAGGTAGTGGTGTAGGGTAGGTAGTTGTGTAGGGTAGGGTATTGGTGTAGGGTAGGGTAGTGGTGTAGGGTAGGGTAGTGGTGTAGGGTAGGTAGTGGTGTAGGGTAGGTAGTGGTGTAGGGTAGGGTAGGTGGTGGTGTAGGGTAGGTGGTGGTGTAGGGTAGGGTGGTGGTGTAGGGTAGGTAGTGGTGTAGGGTAGGGTAGGTAGTGGTGTAGGGTACGTAGTAGGGTAGAGGGTGGTGTAGGGTTGGTAGTGGTGTAGGGTTGGTAGTGGTGTAGGGTTGGTAGTTGCGTAGGGTAGGTAGTGGCGTAGGGTAGGTAGTGGTGTAGGGTAGGGTAGGTAGTGGTGTAGGGTAGGTAGTGGTGTAGGGTAGGTAGTGGTGTAGGGTGGGTAGTGGTGTAGTGTAGGGTGGGTAGTGGTGTAGGGTAGGGTGGGTAGTGGTATAGGGTAGGTAGTGGTTTAGGGTAGGTAGTGGTGTAGGGTGGGTAGTGGTGTAGTGTAGGGTGGGTAGTGGTGTAGGGTAGGGTGGGTAGTGGTATAGGGTAAGTAGTGGTGTAGGGTGGGTAGTGGTATAGGGTAGGTAGTGGTGTAGGGTAGGGTGGGTAGTGGTGTAGTGTAGGTAGTGTTGTAGGGTGGGTAGTGGTATAGGGTAGGTAGTGGTGTAGGGTAGGGTGGGTACTGGTGTAGTGTAGGGTAGGGTGGGTAGTGGTGTAGGGTAGGTAGTTGTGTAGGGTGGGTAGTGGTGTAGGGTAGGTTGTGGTGTAGGGTAGGGTGGGTAGTGGTGTAGGGTAGGTAGTGGTGTAGGGTTGGTAGTGGTGTAGGGTGGGTAGTGGTGTAGGGTAGGGTGGGTAGTGGTGTAGGGTAGGGTAGTGGTGTAGGGTAGGGTGGGTAGTGGTGTAGTGTAGGGTAGGTAGTGGTGTAGGGTAGGGTGGGTAGTGGTGTAGGGTAGGTAGTGGTGTAGGGTTGGTAGTGGTGTAGGGTAGGGTGGGTAGTGGTGTAGTGTAGGGAGTGGTGTAGGGTAGGTAGTGGTGTAGTGTAGGGTAGTGGTGTAGGGTAGGTAGCAGTGTAGGGTAGGGAGTGGTGTAGGGTCGGGTGGGTAGTGGTGTAGGGTAGGTAGTTGTGTAGGGTAGGGTAGGTAGTGGTGTAGGGTAGGGTAGGTAGTGGTGTAGGGTAGGGTAGTGGTGTAGGGTAGGTAGTGGTGTAGGGTAGGGTAGGTAGTGGTGTAGGGTAGGTAGTGGTGTACGGTAGGTAGTGGTGTAGGGTAGGGTGGGTAGGTGTGTAGGGTAGGTAGTGGTGTAGGGTAGGTAGTGGTGTTGGGTAGGTAGTGGTGTGGGGTGGGTAGTGGTGTAGGGTAGGTAGTGGTGTAGGGTGGGTAGTGGTGTAGGGTAGGTAGTGGTGTAGGGTAGGTAGTGGTGTAGGGTAGGGTGGGTAGTGGTGTAGGGTGGGTAGTGGTGTAGGGTAGGTAGTGGTGAAGGGTAGGGTGGGTAGTGGTGTAAGGGTAGGTAGTGGTGTAGGGTAGGTAGTTGTGTAGGGTGGAGTAGGTAGTGGTGTAGCGTAGGGTAGGTAGTGTAGTAGGGTAGGTAGTGGTGTAGGGTAAGGTTGGTAGTGTTGTAGGGTAGGTAGTGGTGTAGCATAGGGTAGGTAGTGTTGTAGGATAGGTAGTGTTGTAGGGTAGGGTAGGTGGTGTGGTGTAGGGCAGGGTAGGTAGTGGTGTAGGGTAGAGTAGGTAGTGGTGTAGGATAGGTAGTGGTTTACGGTAGATAGTGGTGTAGGGTAGGTAGTAGTGTAGGGTGGGTAGTGGTGTAGTGTAGGGTGGGTAGTGGTGTAGGGTAGGGTAGGTAGTGGTATAGGGTAGGTAGTTGTGTAGGGTAGGTAGTGGTGTAGGGTGGGTAGTGGTGTAGTGTAGGGTGGGTAGTGGTGTAGGGTAGGGTGGGTAGTGGTATAGGGTAAGTAGTGGTGTAGGGTGGGTAGTGGTATAGGGTAGGTAGTGGTGTAGGGTAGGGTGGGTAGTGGTGTAGTGTAGGTAGTGTTGTAGGGTGGGTAGTGGTATAGGGTAGGTAGTGGTGTAGGGTAGGGTGGGTACTGGTGTAGTGTAGGGTAGGGTGGGTAGTGGTGTAGGGTAGGTAGTTGTGTAGGGTGGGTAGTGGTGTAGGGTAGGTTTTGGTGTAGGGTAGGGTGGGTAGTGGTGTAGGGTAGGTAGTGGTGTAGGGTTGGTAGTGGTGTAGGGTGGGTAGTGGTGTAGGGTAGGGTGGGTAGTGGTGTAGGGTAGGGTGGGTAGTGGTGTAGGGAAGGTAGTTGTGTAGGGTGGGTAGTGGTGTAGGGTAGGGTAGTGGTGTAGGGTAGGGTAGTGGTGTAGGGTAGGGTAGTGGTGTAGGGTATGGTGGGTAGTGGTGTAGTGTAGGGTAGGTAGTGGTGTAGGGTAGGGTGGGTTGTGGTGTAGGGTAGGTAGTGGTGTAGGGTAGGTAGTGGTGTAGGGTAGGGTGGGTAGTGGTGTAGGGTGGGTAGTGGTGTAGGGTAGGTAGTGGTGAAGGGTAGGGTGGGTAGTGGTGTAGGGTGGGTAGTGGTGTAGGGTAGGTAGTGGTGTAAGGGTAGGTAGTGGTGTAGGGTAGATAGTGTTGTAGGGTAAGGTTGGTAGTGTTGTAGGGTAGGTAGTGGTGTAGGGTAAGGTTGGTAGTGTTGTAGGGTAGGTAGTGGTGTAGCATAGGGTAGGTAGTGGTGTAGGATAGGTAGTGTTGTAGGGTAGGTGGTGTAGTGTAGGGCAGGGTAGGTAGTGGTGTAGGGTAGAGTAGGTAGTGGTGTAGGATAGGTAGTGGTTTACGGTAGATAGTGGTGTAGGGTAGGTAGTGGTGTAGGGTAGGTAGTGGTGTAGGGGAGGGTAGGTAGTGGTGTAGGGTAGGTAGTGGTGTAGGATAGGTAGTGGTGTAGCGTAGGGTAGGTAGTGGTGTAGGGTAGGTAGTGGTGTAGGGTAAGGTTGGTAGTGTTGTAGGGTAGGTAGTGGTGTAGCGTAGGGTAGGTGGTGGTGTAGGGTAGGTAGTGTTGTAGGGTAGGGTAGGTGGTGTGGTGTAGGGCAGGGTAGGTAGTGGTGTAGGGTAGAGTAGGTAGTGGTGTAGGATAGGTAGTGGTTTACGGTAGATAGTGGTTTAGGGTAGGTAGTGGTGTAGGGTAGGTAGTGGTGTAGGGGAGGGTAGGTAGTGGTGTAGGGTAGGTAGTGGTGTAAGGGTAGGTAGTGGTGTAGGGTAGGTAGTGGTGTAGTGTAGAGTAGGTAGTGGTGTAGCATAGGGTAGGTAGTGTTGTAGGGTAGGTAGTGGTGTAGGATAGGTAGTGGTGTAGAGTTGGTAGTGGTGTAGAGTAGGTACTGGTGTAGGTGAGGTAGTGGTTTAGGGTAGGTAGTGGTGTAGGGTGGGTAGTGGTGTAGGGTGGGTAGTGGTGTAGGGTAGGTAGTGGTGTAGGTAGTGGTGTTGGGTTGGTAGCGGTGTTGGGTTGGTAGTGTTGTAGGGTAGAGTAGGTAATGGTGTAGGGTTGGTAGTGGTGTAGGGTGGGTAGTGGTGTAGGGTAGGTAGTTGTGTAGGGTAGGTAGTGGTGTAGGTAGTGCTGTTGGGTTGGTAGTGGTGTTGGGTTGGTAGTGTTGTAGGGTAGGTAGTGGTGTAGGGTATGGTTGTAGTGTTGTAGGGTAGGTGGTGGTGTAGGGTAGGTAGTGGTGTAGGGTAGGTAGTGATGTAGGGTAGGGTGGTGGTGTAGGGTAGGATAGTGGTGTATGGTAGGGTAGTGGTGTAGGGTAGGTAGTGGTGTAGGGTAGGGTAGGTAGTGGTGTAGGGTAGGGTGGGTAGGGGTGTAGGGTAGGGTGGGTAGTGGTATAGGGTAAGTAGTGGTGTAGGGTGGGTAGTGGTATAGGGTAGGTAGTGGTGTAGGGTAGGGTGGGTAGTGGTGTAGTGTAGGTAGTGTTGTAGGGTGGGTAGTGGTATAGGGTAGGTAGTGGTGTAGGGTAGGGTGGGTACTGGTGTAGTGTAGGGTAGGGTGGGTAGTGGTGTAGGGTAGGTAGTTGTGTAGGGTGGGTAGTGGTGTAGGGTAGGTTGTGGTGTAGGGTAGGGTGGGTAGTGGTGTAGGGTAGGTAGTGGTGTAGGGTTGGTAGTGGTGTAGGGTGGGTAGTGGTGTAGGGTAGGGTGGGTAGTGGTGTAGGGTAGGGTGGGTAGTGGTGTAGGGAAGGTAGTTGTGTAGGGTGGGTAGTGGTGTAGGGTAGGGTAGTGATGTAGGGTAGGGTAGTGGTGTAGGGTAGGGTGGGTAGTGGTGTAGTGTAGGGTAGGTAGTGGTGTAGGGTAGGGTGGGTTGTGGTGTAGGGTAGGTAGTGGTGTAGGGTTGGTAGTGGTGAAGAGTAGGGTGGGTAGTGGTGTAGTGTAGGGAGTGGTGTAGGGTAGGTAGTGGTGTAGTGTAGGGTAGTGGTGTAGGGTAGGTAGTGGTGTAGGGTAGGGCGTGGTGTAGGGTCGGGTGGGTAGTGGTGTAGGGTAGGTAGTGGTGTAGGGTAGGGTAGGTAGTGGTGTAGGGTAGGGTAGGTAGTGGTGTAGGGTAGGTAGTGGTGTAGGGTAGGGTAGTGGTGTAGGGTAGGTAGTGGTGTAGGGTAGGGTAGGTAGTGGTGTAGGGTAGGGTAGGTAGTGGTGTAGGGTAGGTAGTGGTGTAGGGTAGGGTAGTGGTGTAGGGTAGGTAGTGGTGTAGGGTAGGGTAGGTAGTGGTGTAGGGTAGGTGGTGGTGTAGGGTAGGTAGTGGTGTAGGGTAGGGTGGGTAGTGGTGTAGGGTAGGTAGTGGTGTAGGGTAGGTAGTGGTGTTGGGTAGGTAGTGGTGTTGGGTAGGTAGTGGTGTAGGGTGGGTAGTGGTGTAGGGTAGGTAGTGGTGTAGGGTGGGTAGTGGTGTAGGGTAGGTAGTGGTGTAGGGTAGGTAGTGGTGTAGGGTAGGGTGGGTAGTGGTGTAGGGTGGGTAGTGGTGTAGGGTAGGTAGTGGTGAAGGGTAGGGTGGGTAGTGGTGTAGGGTGGGTAGTGGTGTAGGGTAGGTAGTGGTGTAAGGGTAGGTAGTGGTGTAGGGTAGGTAGTGTTGTAGGGTAAGGTTGGTAGTGTTGTAGGGTAGGTAGTGGTGTAGGGTAAGGTTGGTAGTGTTGTAGGGTAGATAGTGGTGTAGCATAGGGTAGGTAGTGGTGTAGGATAGGTAGTGTTGTAGGGTAGGGTAGGTGGTGTAGTGTAGGGCAGGGTAGGTAGTGGTGTAGGGTAGAGTAGGTAGTGGTGTAGGATAGGTAGTGGTTTACGGTAGATAGTGGTGTAGGGTAGGTAGTGGTGTAGGGTAGGTAGTGGTGTAGGGGAGGGTAGGTAGTGGTGTAGGGTAGGTAGTGGTGTAGGATAGGTAGTGGTGTACCGTAGGGTAGGTAGTGGTGTAGGGTAGGTAGTGGTGTAGGGTAAGGTTGGTAGTGTTGTAGGGTAGGTAGTGGTTACGTAGGGTAGGTGGTGGTGTAGGGTAGGTAGTGTTGTAGGGTAGGGTAGGTGGTGTGGTGTAGGGCAGGGTAGGTAGTGGTGTAGGGTAGAGTAGGTAGTGGTGTAGGATAGGTAGTGGTTTACGGTAGATAGTGGTGGTGGTGGTGGATATACTATAAAATTGCATTTTATTGATGGCAATTTGAATGCACAGAGATACCGGATGACGTTGGGCCTATTGTGCTGCCACCCTATGGGACTCCCAAACACGTCCGGATGTGATGCAGCCTGGATTCAAACCAGGTACTACAGTGACGCCTCTTGCGTTGAGATGCAGTGTCTTAGAACATTGACTGCTGCCATCCCCTCATATTTCAGCGTGATAATGCATGGCCACGATCTGTACACAGTTCCTGGAAGCTGAACATTTCCCAGTTCTTCCAAGGACTGCATCTCCGGACATTTCAACCATTGTTTGGGATGTTCTGGCTCGACGTGACCAACAGCGTGTTCCAGTTCCCGCCAATATCCAGCAACTTCTCACAGCCATTGAAGAGGAGTGGGACAACATTCCACAATCAACAACCTGATCAACTGTATGCCAAGGTTGTCGCAGTGCATGAGGCAAATAAATGGTGGTCACACCATTCCATAGGCCACAATTAACCGCCTGATCAACTCTATGTGAATTTGAATGAGTTTAAAATTTTTGCACATTTATTTAAAAAAATAGAAAAATGAAATAACACATTTACAAGTATTCAGAACCTTTACTCAGTACTTTGTTGAAGCACCTTTGGCAGCGATTACAGCCTCTAGTCTTCTTGATACAAGCTTGGCTCACCTATATTTAGGGAGTTTCTCCCATTCTTTTCTGCAGATCCTCTCAAGCTCTGTCAGGTTGGATGGGGAGTGTCGGTTTATAGCTATTTTCAGGTCTCTCCAGAGATGTTAGATCGGGTTCAAGTCCGGGATCTGGCTGGGCCACTCAAGGGCATTCAGAGACTTGTCCCGAAGCCACTCCTGTGTTGTCTTGGATATGTGCTTAGGATTGTTGTCCTGTTGGAAGGTGAACCCCAATCTGAGGTCTCTGGAGCAGGGTTTCATCAAGGATCTTTGCTCCGTTCATCTTTCTCTCGATCCTGACTAATCTCCCAGTCCCTGGTCCCTGCTGCTGAAAAACTTCCCCATAGCATGATGCTGCCACCACGCTTCGCTGTAGGGATGGTGCCAGGTTTCCTCCAGACGTGCCGCTTGGCATTCAAGCCAAATAGTTCAAGCTTGGTTTCATCAGACCAGAAAATCTTGTTCCTGCTGTTTTGAGAGTCCTTTAGGTGCCTTTTGGCAAACTCCAAGGTGGCTGTCATGTGCCTTTTTCTGAGGAGTGGCTTCCGTCTGGCAACTCTACTCTAAAGGCATGATTAGTGGAGTGCTGCAGAGATGGTTATCCTTCTGGAAGGTTCTCCCATCTCCACAGAGGAACAATGGAGCTCTGCCAGAGTGACCATTGGATTCTTGGCCACCTCCCCGACCAAGGTCCTTCTCCCCCTGATTGCTCAGTTTGGCCAGACGGCCAGCTCTAGAAATGGTCTTGGTGGTTCCAAACTTCTTCCATTTCAGAATGATGAGGCCACTGTGTTCTTGGGGACCTTCAATGCTGCAGAAATGTTTTGGTACCCTTCCCCAGATCTGTGCCTTGACACAATCCTGTCTCGGAGCTCTACAGACAATTCCTTCGACCTTATTGCTTGGTTTTTGCTCTGACATGCATTGTCAACTGTGGGCCCTTATATAGACAGGTGTGTAGCTTTCCAAATCATGTCCAAACATTGAATTTACTACAGGTGGACTCCAGTCAAGTTGTAGAAACATCTCAAGGTTGATCAATGGAAACAGGATGAACCTGAGCTCAATTTCGAGTCTCATAGCAAAGGGTCTGAATACTTATGTAAATAAGGCATTTATCTTTATCATTTGTAAGAAATTAGCAAAAAAATCCTAAAAACCTGTTTTCGCTTTGTCAGTATGATGGATGAGGAACACATTCAGGTTAATCCGTTTTATAATATAATATATATATTATATATATATATATAATATATCCGGCTGTAACGTAACAAAATGTGGAAAAAGGGGAATGGGTCTGAATACTTTCTGAATGCACTGTAGGTCATAAGGGTAATAAAATGTTTTCTGCTTGGTTCTCACAACTGATGTACAAAACCTATTTTGACACAATGGTTGTGATTTACTGATTGTTTTGTGATACAACAGAGAGTTTGTTGACACAACCATTGTACGGTGTCTCCACAACTCTTGTGTAAAGACTTCTGTGCAGAAGAGCAATCGTTGTGACAAATTTATTGTAGATCAGTTGTGCAAATTGTGCTTCAAATCAAATGTTATTGGTCACATACACATATTTAGCAGATGTTATTGGTCACATACACATATTTAGCAGATGTTATTGCGTGTGTAGTGAAATGCTTGTGTTTCTAGCTCCAACAATGCATTAATATCTAACAATTCACAACAATACACACAAAATCTAAAAGTAAAATAATGGAATTAAGAAATATATAAATATTAAATATGTCAGAGTGGCATTGACTAAAATACAGTAGAATACAGTAGACTAGAATACAGTAGAATATAATACAGTAGAATATAATACAGTAGAATAGAATACAGTAGAATAGAATACAGTAGAATAGAATACAGTATAATAGAATACAGTAGAATAGAATACAGTAGAATAGAATACAGTAGAATATAATACAGTAGAATAGAATACAGTAGAATATAATACAGTAGAATAGAATACAGTAGAATAGAATACAGTAGAATAGAATACAGTAGAATATAATACAGTAGAATAGAATACAGTAGAATAGAATACAGTAGAATAGAATACAGTAGAATAGAATACAGTAGAATAGAATACAGTAGAATAGAATACAGTATATACATATGAAATGAGTAAAGCAGTATGTAAACATTATTAAAGTGACCAGTGTTCCATTATTAAAGTGACCAGTGTTCCATTAATAGAGTGACCAGTGTTCCATTATTAAAGTGACCAGTGATTCCATGTCTATGTATATAGGGCAGCAGCATCTGAGGTGCAGGTTGAGTAACCAGGTGGAAGGCAGCTAGTGATGGCTATTTACCAGTCTCGATGTCCTTGAGATAGAAGCTGTTTTTCAATCTTCTCGGTACCAGCTTTGATGCACTTGTACTGTCCTCGCCTTCTGGATGATAGTGGGGTGAACAGGCAGTGGCTCGGGTGGTTGATGTCCATGATGATCTTTTTGGCCTTCCTGTGACATTGAGTGGTGTAGGTGTCCTGGTGCGTTGGGCAGACCACACCACCCTCTGGAGATCCCTGCGGTTGTGGGCGGTGCATTTTCCGTACCAGGCGGTGATACAGCCCGACAGGATCCTCTCAATTGTGCATCTGTAAAAGTTTGTGAGGGTCTTAAAGTGCCAAGCCAAATTTCTTCAGCCTCCCGCCTTCCCGTCAGGAAGTCCAGGACCCAATTGCACAGGGCGAGGTTCAGACCCAGGGCCTCCAGCTTGATGATGAGCTTGGAGGGCACTATGGTGTTGAAGGCTGAGCTGTAGTCAATGAACATCATTCTTACAAAGGTATTCCTCTTGTCCAGATGGGATAGGGCAGTTTGATGTGGATTGCATCGTCTGTGGACCTGTTGGGGCGGTATGCAAACTGAAGTGGGTCTAGGGTGGCCGGTAAGGTGGAGGTGATATGATCCTTGACTAGTCTCTCAAAGCACTTCATGAGAAGTGAGAGCTACGGGGCGGTAGTCATTTAGTTGCCTTCTTGGGTACAGGAACAATAGTGGGATGTTGAAGCATGTGGGAACAGCAGACTGGGATAGGGAGAGATTGAACATGTCCGTAAACAGCTACAAAACTTTTGCACAATTGATACATCAACACAAGGTATTAAAAACTATTTGTAAAATGACATAGTGCCCTATTGACACCATCTTTGATCGGCGTATGTGTGTGTGTGTGTGTGCGTGCGTGTGTTGAGGGCTATTCTATTTCACTGTTTACTCAGCCCTCTCCCTGCATCTGCTTCGGTTCAGGTTGAAGTTTTGATAGAGCTGATCACAGTCAACCCAGGCTCAGGAGGTCTAAACAACCTTCTGGAGGGCAGGGGTCAACTGAGGAAAGTGTTTCTACAGTAGCAAAAACCTTCACAAGAAAATGTCACATTTCTACAGTAGATTTTACAGCACTCTTGACGGAGTTTATGTTTAACAGAGATAAACATTTTATAATTTTTCTTCTTCCTTCAAATGGTTTACAAAATAGCAATCAAGTTTTTCCTCAGTTTTTTTATGACTCTAAACCCAAATTAAAATAAACATATCGGAAACAAAATCTAAATCTATCAGGGAAATAGAGTTGACAGTTTATGGTTGTGACCATGGTGATTTGAATATTGTTTGGTTTCAATCTATCAAGAGTAGAAAACTTTACAGACCATGTGGTCTTGTTGCATTAGATGAGGATATGAAGTCTTTACGGTGTAACTCACCCTGATCATCCCGGATTCATTTAGGATTTTAAACAAATCTGACAGAGTTGACCAAATCTGCAGACCAATTTTTTGGAATCACAGTTTTGGGAGAGATATTCTTTAAAGTCAGAGAGAGAGCTATTGCACGAAACTAGGTAAGATCCTTTTTCAGTTAATATTCATTACTGACAGTTGTGGTATCCCGGAAGACCGGGGGGTTGTTATAGAGGGGAGATACGTGGTGCCACGTTGGCTCCTTCTGCTGTGAGTACACGAGCTGGGCACCCCGACACGGGTGGCTTCAAGAGGAGGTAATTAGGGGAAAGTGTCAACCAGCCGTAGAGGCCACATAAAAGGAGCACTGTGGCACACCGAGGGAGAGAGCTGGGAGAGACCGACACAAAGCCGAAGCTGAGAAGAAGGACAGAGCCAAACCTATGAGATTTTCTTTATGTTTATTTTATGGCCAAGTAAAGAAGTGTTTGCGGACTCAAACCTCCCAGTCTCTGTGTTAATCTCTGCACGCTCAACCCAACGCCCCACGGTTTAGCAAACAGTTAATATAATATCCTTTTTCAGTTCATTTTCATTATTGACAGTTTTTATTTTATTTTAAACCCTTTTTTGGAGAGTTAGAAATTGTAATCCTTCGCTCCAGAAAAGGTAATTTCTGGGCATACAATAGAGCCGACATGGAAATGAGAAACATAGAAAATATTTTGAACATTCCTAAAACAAATCTTTCCCTTTATTAATGTAATTTTTATGCTCAAAAAATGCAATAAAATACACTTTTTTTCAACTTTAAAAATTAAGGTTCCTGAAGGACAAGGATTGTCCTGTGTATGTGACAAATAAAATGTGATTTGATTTGATTTGTCCCGACGTTCAAGAATCTACATTCATTGCGAGAGTGAAAGTAAAGTACATACAGTGGGGCAAAAAAGTATTTAGTCAGCCACCAATTGTGCAAGTTCTCCCACTTAAAAAGATGAGAGAGGCCTGTAATTTTCATCATAGGTACACTTCAACTATGACAGACAAAATTAGAAAAAAAAATCCAGAAAATCACCTCGTAGGATTTTTAATGAATTTATTTGCAAATTATGGTGGAAAATAAGTATTTGCCCCACTGTATATGATCAGAATAATTTATATGTCTTAAAGAGTTTTTCCATATTTGGTTTTGGGGTTATCTGTTTTCCTTGAAATGTGGTGTCCGTTTCAGTCTGACAAAATAAACCGGATGTCCTACAACAATGAAACTAGATATCCTGCACAACTTAAGCCCTAGCCTATAGGCCTACAATGGGCAAGAAGGTCAAATAGGCATCATTTAAACCTGATGTGTCCCCTTCCTCTCCTATTAAATAGGCATCAGTTAAACCTGATGTGTCCCCTTCCTCTCCTATTAAATAGGCATCAGTTAAAGCACCTTCCTCTCCTGTTAACTTTAAGCAACCAGTATCCCTGCAGCAAGGGCATCTGTTATCCTAACAGGTAAAGGATATGTTTTAGTTGTCACCCTATAGGATCATGTGTCATAACCGTAGGGCTGGAAGTGTTAACACATTTCCTCTCCGAGTTGAGGACGTGTCTCTAATCCAGGATCAAGCAGCGTTCTGCCCACGGGGCAAGGCACCAACACTCCTCATCCATCCATCCATCCACCGCTCTGTGCTTCAACTTCAGGACTGAGTCCCAGATGGCCCCCTATTCCCTATATAGTGCACTACTTTTGACCAGGGCCCATAGGGGCCGTGTACTATATAGAGAATAGAGTGCCAAACCAAACTCTGGATCAGCTGCCATATAAATGAGAGCGGAGTAAATAAAAGGGTAGTTAGAGGTTAGAGCCCCTCCAGATGATTTCACTAGGTAGGGTTTCACAACCTCACTGACTTCCTGCTGTTTCACAAGAGGAACATTCAATTAATATGTCATCCCAATGTATATGATGTACTGTAAGATACCTTGCATTCCGGTATAACAAATGTAGCAGATTCAGCCAAGTCCAGATACTGTCCGGAGACTTAATACAGCCAAGTGCAGATACTGTCCGGAGACTTAATACGATCGCGGCAACGTGCCATCCAGCTGACATATGAATAAATGCGGTATCCGCGAACATTGTCTTTAATCAATCAATCAATCAAATGTATTTATAAAGCCCTTCGTACATCAGCTGATGTCACAAAGTGCTGTACAGAAACCCAGCCTAAAACCCCCAAACAGCAAGCAATGCAGGTGTAGAAGCACAGTGGCTAGGAAAAACTCCCTAGAAAGGCCAAAACCTAGGAAGAAACCTAGAGAGGAACCAGGCTATGTGGGGTGGCCAGTCCTCTTCTGGCTGTGCCGGGTGGAGATTATAACAGGACATGGCCAAGATGTTCAAATGTTCATAAACTACCAGCAGCGTCAAATAATAATAATCACAGTGGTTGTAGAGGGTGCAGCAAGTCAGCACCTCAGGAGTAAATGTCAGTTGGCTTTTCATAGCCGATCATTCAGAGCTAGAGACAGCAGGTGAAGTAGAGTGAGAGAGAGTCGAAAACAGAAGGGTATGGTATTTTGGTATTTCATTCGGATCCCCATTAGCTGTTGAAATAGCAGCAGCTACTCTTCCTGGGGTTCACACAAAACATGAACCATCACATGAATCAGAATATTAATAGGCAAGACAAGGGGGGTGTCAGGGGGCACTGTGGCACCGTCGGACGATACCCCCGTACAGGACCAACCAGGCAGGATATAACCCCACCCACTTTGCTAAAGCACAGCCCCCACACCGCTAGAGGGATATCAACAGACCAACTTACTACCCGGAGACAAGGCTGAGTATGGCCAACGAAGAGCTCCTCCACCGCATGACCCAGAGGGGGCACAAAACCGGACAGGAAGATCACGTCTGTGACTCAACCCACTTAAGTGGAAGAGCACCAGTAAGCCAGTGACTCAGCTCCTGTAATAGGGTCAGAGGCAGAGAATTCCAGTGGAGAGAGGGGAACCGGCCAGGCAGAGACAGCAATGGCGGTTCGTCGCTCCAGAGCCTTGCCATTCACCTTCACACCCCTGGGCCAGGCTACACCCAATCATAGGACCTACTGAAGAGATGAGTCTTCAGTAAAGATTTAAAGGTCGAGACCGAGTTTACGTCTCTCACATGGGTAGGCAGACCATTCCATAAAAACTGAGCTCTATAGGAGAAAGCCCTGCCTCCAGCTGTTTGCTTAGAAATTCTAGGGACAATTAGGAGGCCTGCGTCTTGTGACAGTACCGTACGTATAGGTATGTACGGCAGGACCAAATCAGAGAGATACAATTGAAGTCGGAAGTTTACATACACCTTAGCCAAATACATTTAAACAGTTTTTCACAATTCCTGACATTTAATCCTAGTAAAAATTCCCTGTTTTAGGTCAGTTAGGATCACCACTTTATTTTTAAGAATGTGAAATGTCAGAATAATAGTAGAGAGAATTATTTATTTCAAGTTTTATTTCTTTCTTCACATTCCCACTGGGTCAGAAGTTTACATACACTCAATTAGTATTTGGTAGCATTGCCTTTAAATTGTTTGACTTGAGTCAAACGTTTCGGGTAGCCTTCCTCAAGCTTCCCACAATAAGTTGGGTGAATTTTGGCCCGTTCCTTCTGACAGAGCTGGTGTAACTGAGTCTGGTTTGTAGGCCTCCTGGCAGAGCTGGTGTAACCGAGTCAGGTTTGTAGGCCTCCTGGCAGAGCTGGTGTAACCGAGTCAGGTTTGTAGGCCTCCTGGCAGAGCTGGTGTAACCGAGTCAGGTTTGTAGGCCTCCTGGCAGAGCTGGTGTAACCGAGTCAGGTTTGTAGGCCTCCTGACAGAGCTGGTGTAACTGAGTCAGGTTTGTAGGCCTCCTGACAGAGCTGGTGTAACTGAGTCAGGTTTGTAGGCCTCCTGACAGAGCTGGTGTAACTGAGTCAGGTTTCTAGGCCTCCTGACAGAGCTGGTGTAACTGAGTCAGGTTTGTAGGCCTCCTGACAGAGCTGGTGTAACTGAGTCAGGTTTGTAGGCCTCCTGACAGAGCTGGTGTAACTGAGTCAGGTTTGTAGGCCTCCTTGCACACACTTTTTCAGTTCTGCCCATACATTTTCTATAGGATTGAGGTCAGGGCTTTGCGATGGCCACTCCAATACCTTGACTTTGTTGTCCTTAAGCCATTTTACCACAACTTTAGAAGTATGCTTGGGGTCATTGTCCATTTGGAAGACCTATTTGCAGCCAAGCTTTAACTTCCTGTCTGATGTCTTAAGATGTTGCTTCAATATATCCACATAATTTTCCGTCCTCATGATGCCATCTATTTTGTGAAGTGCACCACTCCCTCCTGTAGCAAAGCACCCCCACAACATGATGCTGCCACCCCCGTGCTTCACGTTTGGGATGGTGTTCTTTGGCTTGCAAGCCTCCCCCTTTTTCCTCCAAACATAACGATGGTCATTATGGCCAAACAGTTCTAGTTTTGTTTCATCAGACCAGAGCACATTTCTCCAAAAAGTACAATCTTTGTCCCCATGTGCAGTTGCAAACTGTAGTCTGGCTTTTTATGGCAGTTTTGGAGCAGTGGCTTTTTCCTTGCTGAGTGGCCTTTCAGTTTCTGTCGATTTAGGACTCGTTTTACTGTGGATATAGATACTTTTGTACCTGTTTCCTCCAGCATCTTTCCAAGGTCCTTTGCTGCTGTTCCGGGATTGATTTGCACTTTTCGCACCAAAGTATGTTCATCTCTAGGAGACAGAACGCATCTCCTTCCTGAGCGTTATGACGGCTGTGTGGTCCCATGGTGTTTATACTAGCGTACTATTGTTTGTACAGATGATAGCTACACCTCCAATTGACTCAAAGTATGTCAGTTAGCCTATTAGAAGCTTCTAAAGCCATGACATAATTTTCCAAGCTGTTTAAAGGCACAGTCAACTTAGTGTATGTAAACTTCTGACCCACTGGAAGTGAATTATAAGTGAAATAATCTGTCTGTAAGCAATTGTTGGAAAAATTACTTGTGTCATGCACAAAGTAGATGTCCTAACTGACTTGCCAAAACTATAGTTAGCTAACAAGAAATGTGTGGAGTGATTGAAAAACAAGTTAATGACTCCAACCTAAGTGTATGTAAACTTCCGACTGCAACTGTAGGTAGGAGCAAGCCCATGTAATGCTTTGTAGGTTAGAAGTAAAACCTTGAAATCAGCCCTGGCCTTAACAGGAAGCCAGTGTAGGGAGGCTAGCACTGGAGTAATATGATCAAATGTTTTGGGATCTAGTCGAGATACTAGCAGCCCTGTTTAGCACTAACTGAAGTTTATTTAGTGCTTTATCCGGGTAGCCGGAAAGTAGAGCATTGCAGTCGTCTAATGTAGAAGTGACAAAAGCATGGATGATCTTTTCTGCATCATTTTTGGACAAAAATTCTTTAAAACTTTGTTGACAAACTGCCATCAGATTGAGTTCCCGCGTTATTTTCCCTTTACAGTTAAAGTTCCTATTAAACTGTGTGTGATAATGTCTTGAAGTGTCCATCCAACAAATATAGTTTGTTTTACTGTACATACCGTGTAGGCTAAAGTACTGTCACGTTCTGACCTTAGTTCTTTTGTCATTTTGTCATGTCATAGTTTGTTTTAGTTTGGTCAGGGCGTGAGTTTGGATGGGTAGTCTATGTTCGTTTTTCTATGTTGTGTTTGTCCTTTGTTATGTCTTTGTTTTTAGTTTGGTCAGTGCTTGAGTTGGGTTGTGTAGTCTATGTTATTTTTTCTATGTTGTGTTTTTGTGTTTGGCCTGGTATGGTTCTCAAATCAGAGGCAGGTGTCGTTCGTTGTCTCTGATTGAGAATCATACTTAGGTAGCCTTTTCCCACCTGTGTTTTGTGGGTGTTTATTTCCTTTTTAGTGTTTTTCATTTTCACCTTATACGGGACTGTTCGTTTGTCGTTTTGTTCAGTGTTCAGTTATTTTATAAAAAATATGAGCTGAGCTTTGGTCCTCACCTTCTTCCACCACAGGCGGCCGTTACAAGTTTAGAAGGCTACAGTTGGTTTAACCTGAATGAGTTATTGTAATGACTCTGTCGTCATCATCTTTAGTTATAATAAAGTTATATATAATAATCTCTGATGTGCTTTCCTGTATCAGTACCCATGGATATCATAATTATATGTTTCATTCATCATGACGCTGTGTCTTTATGATGCTGAAATTACCACACACGACAGGGAGGGCAGGGCGGTGCTGTGGGCATAAACTACCCGTGGGGAAAATAAATAGGATTTTAATAAATTCTTGATTGTGTAAATACTAGAGATGTTAACTTTAATGTTTCTTATTGTGCAGCAGATATGGTGCATTAGAGTCAGTCTTCATGGATAATTGACAACGATTAGGTGTGTTTTTTCACCATTCCAGATCAGACATCACCCCTCTCTCCCTCTCTTTTCTCTCTCCCGATCTCTTCTGTTTTCATAATAGACAGCAGCAACAATTTATGTGTTTTTATAAGGGGTCTTTGAGTGTTCTTGACAATATGTGATTCACTCGAAGCCAAAACTTGTCCAAAACGACGACAGTGTCCTTAGATGTTCTTCTGTTTGCGTTAGAAGTCTTCATGTTTGGAGCTTTAGAACACTATGTTAACTGACAACATCGTATCGTCATGGAAACAAAACATCAGGTTTTACGTCTAATTAAACAGTAATCTCAGGTTATATGTTTAATTAAACAGTAATCTCAGGTTTTATGTTGAATTAAACATCACAGGGTTTATGTTGAATTAAACAGTAATCTCAGGTTTTATGTTGAATTAAACAGTAATCTCAGGTTTTATGTTGAATTAAACAGTAATCTCAGGTTTTATGTTGAATTAAACAGTAATCTCAGGTTTTATGTTGAATTAAACATCACAGGGTTTATGTTGAATTAAACAGTAATCTCAGGTTTTATGTTGAATTAAACATCACAGGTTTTATGTTGAATTAAACCGTAATCTCAGGTTTTATGTTGAATTAAACATCACAGGGTTTTATGTTGAATTAAACATCACAGGTTTTATGTTGAATTAAACATCACAGGGTTTTATGTTGAATTAAACATCACAGGGTTTATGTTGAATTAAACATCACAGGGTTTATGTTGAATTAAACAGTAATCTCAGGTTTTATGTTGAATTAAACATCACAGGTTTTATGTTGAATTAAACCGTAATCTCAGGTTTTATGTTGAATTAAACATCACAGGTTTTATGTTGAATTAAACCGTAATCTCAGGTTTTATGTTGAATTAAACATCACAGGGTTTATGTTGAATTAAACAGTAATCTCAGGTTTTATGTTGAATTAAACATCACAGGGTTTATGTTGAATTAAACAGTAATCTCAGGTTTTATGTTGAATTAAACATCACAGGGTTTATGTTGAATTAAACAGTAATCTCAGGTTTTATGTTGAATTAAACATCACAGGTTTTATGTTGAATTAAACCGTAATCTCAGGTTTTATGTTGAATTAAACATCACAGGGTTTATGTTGAATTAAACAGTAATCTCAGGTTTTATGTTGAATTAAACATCACAGGTTTTATGTTGAATTAAACCGTAATCTCAGGTTTTATGTTGAATTAAACATCACAGGGTTTATGTTGAATTAAACAGTAATCTCAGGTTTTATGTTGAATTAAACAGTAATCTCAGGTTTTATGTTGAATTAAACAGTAATCTCAGGTTTTATGTTGAATTAAACATCACAGGGTTTATGTTGAATTAAACATCACAGGTTTTATGTTGAATTAAACAGTAATCTCAGGTTTTATGTTGAATTAAACAGTAATCTCAGGTTTTATGTTGAATTAAACATCACAGGGTTTATGTTGAATTAAACATCACAGGGTTTATGTTGAATTAAACAGTAATCTCAGGTTTTATGTTGAATTAAACATCACAGGGTTTATGTTGAATTAAACATCACAGGGTTTATGTTGAATTAAACAGTAATCTCAGGTTTTATGTTGAATTAAACAGTAATCTCAGGTTTTATGTTGAATTAAACATCACAGGTTTTATGTTGAATTAAACCGTAATCTCAGGTTTTATGTTGAATTAAACCGTAATCTCAGGTTTTATGTTTAATAAAACATCACAGGGTTTGTGTTTAATTAATCAGTAATCTTGGGGTTTATGTCTAATTAAAGGGTAATCTCAAGTTATGTTTAATTCATCAGTAATCTTGGGGTTTATGTCTAATTAAAGGGTAATCTTAAGTTTTTATGTTGAATTAAACAGTAATCTCGGGGGGAAATGACACTTGTGTCTCCTCATGGCAGAATTATGAATGTCAAACAAAAGACTGGTAAATGAATCATGAAAATACCAGAAGTCAAGTGATGCATTTCTGGGTGGAAGGAAGGCATTGTTGAAGTCTGCTAGCGGAAAGGTGTAGAAAGGTAATTTTTACAAACTGCTTTAAAAAGTTCCAGTGATCCTTACCTGTGCATTCAGGAGTGTATCATTCAGGTGTGTATAATTCAGGTGTGTTAAAATGTCTACATGGGCGAGGTGCAGAGCGGGGATGATGAATCACCTGAGAGGTGTTCTAGTTAGCGTTCCATTTTGGGAGGGTAAGCCAACGCCTGGGGAAGAGAATATGGGCTGAACTTCAATCCAATTATACTTACTAAAATAGCATCTAACTGATCGACGGGCAGCTTGAGTCTCCCTTCCTTCTGACAATAGTCAGAGATTTGACATTTTCCATACACATGTAGCAGAAAGACAAGCTACATACAGTACCAGTCAAAAGTTTGGACACACCAACTCATTCATGAGTTTCTTTTGACTAATAACTTAGTTTTGATGTCTATGTAATAACACGTATGGAATCATGTAGTAACCAAAAAGTGTTGACAAATCTAAATATATTTCATATTTGAGATTCTTTAAAGTAGCCACCCTTTGCCTTGATGACAGCTGTGCACACTGTTGGCATTCTCTCAACCAGTTTCATGAGGTAGTCACCTGGAATGCATTTCAATTAACAGGTGTGCCATGTTAAACGTTTTTTTTATTTAATTTCTTTGCTTCTTAATGCGTTTTAATCAGTTTTGTTGTGACATGGTAAAGGTGCTATTCAGTCGATAGCCCCATAGAATAGAAAGGTGATTATGTAGAAAAAATATATTTTGAGAAACAAACATTCTGAGCCAGAGCTAGAGCTAGTTTTTGTAACTGTTGCAAAAAAGCTACATTGGGATTTACGGATTGCCAAACAGACATAGGGCCACGTTCATATATTGATAGAGATCATTTCCCTTCCAAATTCTGCAAATATTCATATATAACCAAAAACCTCAAGAGTAACTTTGATGTACAAGCAAGCTAAGAACATTAACTTGCTAGTAAAAAGTACGAAAGGAGATTCTCTCCAAGTTAAAGCAGAAAAGACAACTAAAATATTACCAAAACCCACAAAATAATGAATCATTTCTAACTAATAAAATTCAGATAGACGAAGTTGGTAAATGTTGCTATTTCAGACAAAATAGGACTTAATTTCAGTTGCTGTCTATACCGTAAGACAATACGTTAATGATTTGTTTTCTTACCACAAACTCCTTACCGATAATCAGAGTCCTATCAGAACTAACTTTTTTCCTCCTAATTTTTCCTCCTAATTTGAATGGTCAGTTTTTGATTTGTTCAAAAAGTTTGAAATATCCAATAAATGTCGTTCCACTTCATGATTGTGTCCCACTTGTTGTTGATTCTTCACCAAAAAATACAGTTTTATATCTTTATGTCTGAAGCCTGAAATGTGGCAAAAGGTCGCAAAGTTCAAGGGGGCCGAATACTTTCGCAAGGCACTGTAGAATGCCCACCCAGCTCACGTCCTGACCAACACTAAAACAAGGAAAACACAAAATAACTATGGTCAGAACGTGACACATTCACTCAGAACACTGGGGGTACTGGGTAATCAAACTCAGAAATCTTTGGTTATAAATGAGAAGCCACAAATCTGGGAGGAGGAACGATGAGGTAAAGGTGACACCTCTTTAAAAGTGAGGATTCTTCTCCCATCTAAGAGGTCAACCTCCAGTCTTATGGCTGTAGTTTGCTTCCCAAATGGCACCCTATTCCCTATATAGTGCACTACTTTAAACCAGAGCCCTATTCCGTATATAGTGCACTACTTTAAACCAGAGCCCTATTCCGTATATAGTGCACTACTTTAAACCAGAGCCCTATTCCGTATATAGTGCACTACTTTAAACCAGAGCCCTACTTTAAACCAGAGCTTCCACCACGTGGACTGGGACATGTTTCGTATTGCGTCAGACAACAACATTGACGAATACGCTGATTCGGTGTGTGAGTTCATTAGAACGTGCGTTGAAGATGTCGTTCCCATAGCAACGATTAAAACATTCCCTAACCAGAAACCGTGGATTGATGGCAGCATTCGCGTGAAACTGAAAGCGCGAACCACTGCTTTTAATCAGGGCAAGGTGTCTGGTAACATGACCGAATACAAACAGTGCAGCTATTCCCTCCGCAAGGCTATCAAACAAGCTAAGCGTCAGTACAGAGACAAAGTAGAATCTCAATTCAACGGCTCAGACACAAGAGGCATGTGGCAGGGTCTACAGTCAATCACGGACTACAGGAAGAAATCCAGCCCAGTCACGGACCAGGATGTCCTGCTCCCAGGCAGACTAAATAACTTTTTTGCCCGCTTTGAGGACAATACAGTGCCACTGACACGGCCTGCATGCGGTCTCTCCTTCACTGCAGCTGAGGTGAGTAAGACATTTAAACGTGTTAACCCTCGCAGGGCTGCAGGCCCAGACGGCATCCCCAGCCGCGCCCTCAGAGCATGCGCAGACCAGCTGGCCGGTGTGTTTACGGACATATTCAATCAATCCCTATACCAGTCTGCTGTTCCCACATGCTTCAAGAGGGCCACCATTGTTCCTGTTCCCAAGAAAGCTAAGGTAACTGAGCTAAACGACTACCGCCCCGTAGCACTCACTTCCGTCATCATGAAGTGCTTTGAGAGACTAGTCAAGGACCATATCACCTCCACCCTACCTGACACCCTAGACCCACTCCAATTTGCTTACCGCCCGAATAGGTCCACAGACGATGCAATCTCAACCACACTGCACACTGCCCTAACCCATCTGGACAAGAGGAATACCTATGTGAGAATGCTGTTCATTGACTACAGCTCGGCATTCAACACCATAGTACCCTCCAAGCTCGTCATCAAGCTCGAGACCCTGGGTCTCGACCCCGCCCTGTGCAAGTTGTGTAGGACAGACTATAATGTGAAACAAGTATACTATACAGCTGTCAAGGAACCAGACTTCTTTATAGCGGCTGTCTTGCCTTGTCTGCAGGAGATGATGGGTTTTTCCCTGAGATTTCATCAGGTCAGGAGTTTAGCCCCATATGTGAACCGCTTTATCAAACAGCCGCATCAAGGCTGCATTAGTCGAGAAATAAGTTCTCTCCCCCTCCCTTGTTCTGTGTGTGGCCCTCCATACCTTCCTCCCATTGTCAGCATGCTTTACTGCCACTACCAGCCATCTCTCAAACACTAGGCTTGATGGTAGGCTTGATTACCAACAACGACGAGACTGCCTACAGGGAGGAGGTGAGGGCCCTCAGAGTGTGGTGTCAGGAAAATAACCTCACACTCAACGTCAACAAAACTAAGGAGATGATTGTGGACTTCAGGAAACAGCAGAGGGAACACCCCCCTATCCACATCGATGGAACAGTAGTGGAGAGGGTAGCAAGTTTTAAGTTCCTCGGCATACACATCACAGACAAACTGAATTGGTCCACTCACACAGACAGCATTGTGAAGAAGGCGCAGCAGCGCCTCTTCAACCTCAGGAGGCTGAAGAAATTCGGCTTGTCACCAAAAGCACTCACAAACTTCTACAGATGCACAATCGAGAGCATCCTGGCGGGCTGTATCACCGCCTGGTATGGCAACTGCACCGCCCTCAACCGTAAGGCTCTCCAGAGGGTGGTGAGGTCTGCACAACGCATCACCGGGGGCAAACTACCTGCCCTCCAGGACACCTGATATATTTCACATCAATTCCCATCAATTCCCATTATTAAAGTGGCTGGAGTTGAGTCAGTGTGTTGGCAGCTGCCACTCAATGTTAGTGGTGGCTGTTTAACAGTCTGATAGCCTTGAGATAGAAGCTGTTTTTCAGTCTCTCGGTCCCAGCTTTGATGCACCTGTACTGACCTCGCCTTCTGGATGATAGCGGGGTGAACAGGCAGTGGCTCGGGTGGTTGTTGTCCTTAATGATCTTTATGGCCTTCCTGTGACATCGGGTGGTGTAGGTGTCCTGGAGGGCAGGTAGTTTGCCCCCGGTGATGCGTTGTGCAGACCTCACTACCCTCTGGAGAGCCTTACGGTTGTGGGCGGAGCAGTTGCCGTACCAGGCGGTGATACAGCCCGACAGGATGCTCTCGATTGTGCATCTGTAGAAGTTTGTGAGTGCTTTTGGTGACAAGCCAAATTTCTTCAGCCTCCTGAGGTTGAAGAGGCGCTGCTGCGCCTTCTTCACGATGCTGTCTGTGTGGGTAGACCAATTCAGTTTGTCTGTGATGTGTACGCCGAGGAACTTAAAACTTACTACCCTCTCCACTACTGTTCCATCGATGTGGATAGGGGGGTGTTCCCTCTGCTGTTTCCTGAAGTCCACAATCATCTCCTTAGTTTTGTTGACGTTGAGTGTGAGGTTATTTTCCTGACACCACACTCCAAGGGCCCTCACCTCCTCCCTGTAGGCCGTCTCGTCGTTGTTGGTAATCAAGCCTACCACTGTTGTGTCGTCCGCAAACTTGATGATTGAGTTGGAGGCGTGCGTGGCCACGCAGTCGTGGGTGAACAGGGAGTACAGGAGAGGGCTCAGAACGCACCCTTGTGGGGCCCCAGTGTTCAGGATCAGCGGGGTGGAGATGTTGTTACCTACCATCACCACCTGGGGACGGCCCGTCAGGAAGTCCAGTACCCAGTTGCACAGGGCGGGGTCGAGACCCAGGGTCTCGAGCTTGATGACGAGTTTGGAGGGTACTATGGTGTTAAATGCTGAGCTGTAGTCGATAAACAGCATTCTCACATAGGTATTCCTCTTGTCCAGATGGGTTAGGGCAGTGTGCAGTGTGGTTGAGATTGCATCGTCTGTGGACCTATTCGGGCGGTAAGCAAATTGGAGTGGGTCTAGGGTGTCAGGTAGGGTGGAGGTGATATGGTCCTTGACTAGTATCTCAAAGCACTTCATGATGACGGAAGTGAGTGCTACGGGGCGGTAGTCATTTAGCTCAGTTACCTTAGCTTTCTTGGGAACAGGAACAATGGTGGCCCTCTTGAAGCATGTGGGAACAGCAGACTGGGATAGGGATCGATTGAATATGTCCGTAAACACACCAGCCAGCTGGTCTGCGCATGCTCTGAGGGCGCGGCTGGTGATGCCGTCTGGGCCTGCAGCCTTGCGAGGGTTAACACGTTTAAATGTTTTACTCACCTCGGCTGCAGTGAAGGAGAGTCAGCATGTTTTGGTTGCGGGCCGTGTCAGTGGCACTGTATTGTCCTCAAAGCAGGCAAAAAAGTTATTTAGTCTGCCTGGGAGCAAGGCATCCTGGTCCGTGACTGGGCTGGTTTTCTTTTTGTAATTTAGGATGCTAACACCCTGAGCAGAGCTGAGCTGTCCTTTAGGATGCTAACACCCTGAACAAAGCAGAGCTGTCCTTTAGGATGCTAACACCCTGAACAAAGCAGAGCTGTCCTTTAGGATGCTAACACCCTGAACAGAGCTGAGCTGTCCTTTAGGATGCTAACACCCTGAACAAAGCAGAGCTGTCCTTTAGGATGCTAACACCCTGAGCGGAGCTGCCATTTAGGATGCTAACACCCTGAGCAGAGCAGAGCTGTCCTTTAGGATGCTAACACCCTGAGCAGCGCTGAGCTGTCCTTTAGGATGCTAATACCCTGAGCAGAGCAGAGCTGTCCTTTAGGATGCTAACACCCTGAGCAGAGCAGAGCTGTCTTTTAGGATGCTAACACCCTGAGCAGAGCTGTCTTTTAGGATACTAACACCCTGAGCGGAGCTGTCCTTTAGGATGCTAACACCCTGAGCGGAGCTGTCTTTTAGGATGCTAACACCCTGAGCGGAGCTGTCTTTTAGGATGCGAACACCCTGAGCGGAGCTGTCTTTTAGGATACTAACACCCTAAGCGGAGCTGCCATTTAGGATGCTAACACCCTGAGCAGAGCTGCCATTTAGGATGCTAACACCCTGAGCAGAGCTGCCTTTAGGATGCTAACACCCTGAGCGGAGCTGCCTGGGATCAGTGGGATGGTCGGGGGCATCAGAGTAACATAAGACACATTCTTGGAGACACTAGCGATCCTGGTTTGGCACGCAGCTCTGCGTATCCCTCCCAGGAACACCTTCAGAGCTAGTCATAGCCCCTAGACCAGACACACACACACACACACACACACACACTTTGCATCCACACAAAGATAGATAGTATGTCGGTTAGGATCGTAAGCTGTTTTTCACGGGTCATGTTATCTCCAGCCTAAATTTTTCTCCCATCCATCTGCATGCCTGGCCTGTTTGTTCGGTAAACATGCTGCACCTGTCCATGGAATGCTGGTTGCCAACCAACAAGACTTGTCCAGAAGCATTTATTATATTCTACCCTCTCCCTGTCCTGTCTGTCTGTGACCCTCTGTCCTGTCCGTCTGTGACCCTCTCCCTGTCCTGTCTATGACCCTCTCTCTGTCCTGTCTGTGACCCTCTCCCTGTCCTGTCTGTCTGTGACCCTCTCCCTGCCCTGTCTGTCTGTGACCCTCTCCCTGCCCTGTCTGTCTGTGACCCTCTCCCTGCCCTATCTGTCTGTGACCCTCTCCCTGTCCTGTCTGTCTATGACCCTCTCTCTGTCCTGTCTGTGACCCTCTCCCTGTCCTGTCTGTCTGTGACCCTCTCCCTGCCCTGTCTGTCTGTGACCCTCTCCCTGCCCTGTCTGTCTGTGACCCTCTCACTGTCCTGTCTGTCTGTGACCCTCTCCCTGCCCTGTCTGTCTGTGACCCTCTCCCTGTCCTGTCTGTCTGTGACCCTCTCCCTGCCCTGTCTGTCTGTGACCCTCTCCCTGTCCTGTCTGTCTGTGACCCTCTCCCTGTCCTGTCTGTCTATGACCCTCTCTCTGTCCTGTCTGTGACCCTCTCCCTGTCCTGTCTGTCTGTGACCCTCTCCCTGTCCTGTCTGTCTGTGACCCTCTCCCTGCCCTGTCTGTCTGTGACCCTCTCCCTGCCCTGTCTGTCTGTGACCCTCTCCCTGTCCTGTCTGTCTGTGACCCTTTCCTTATTCCATCTGTCGCCCCTATAAAGCTGTGTGTAAGTTTGGTTTAAATTTGAAGATGGCGCCGTACTGCGTGGCTGCTACCTTGCGAGCTCTGACCCAACCTTGCTATTTTGTGATTATTTTGGCGTTAATCTCGACTTCTTTTCAGTAAATATATCCTCTATCATTTGCTATAACCGACAAGATCTTTTGAACATCAGATCAGGAGTTAAAGACCTTAAATTCTGTCTTTTTTCAGGCTATCCAATCAATCCCTATCGCAGTATGCTGTCCCCACATGCTTCAATAAGGCCACCATTGTTCCTGTACCAAAGAAAGCAAAAGGTAAGTGAACTAAATGAAGTGCTTTGAGAGTCTAGTTAAGGACCATATCACCTCCACCCTACTTGTCCACCCTACTCCACCCTAGAACCACTGCAGTTTGCACACCGCCCCAACAGGTCCACAGACGATGCAATCGCCATCACACTGCACACTGCCCACTGCCCTATCCCATCTGGACAAGAATAATACCTACAGTGGGGCAAAAAAGTATTTAGTCAGCCACCAATTGTGCAAGTTCTCCCACTTAAAAAGATGAGAGAGGCCTGTAATTTTCATCATAGGTACACTTCAACTAGACAAGACAAAATGAGAGAAAAAAAATCCAGAAAATCACATTGTAGGATTTTTAATGAATTTATTTGCAAATTATGGTGGAAAATAAGTATTTGGTCACCTACAAACAAGCAAGATTTCTGGCTCTCACAGACCTGTAACTTCTTCTTTAAGAGGCTCCTTTGTCCTCCACTCGTTACCTGTATTAATGGCACCTGTTTGAACTTGTTATCAGTATAAAAGACACCTGCCCACAACCTCAAACAGTCACACTCCAAACTATGGCCAAGACCAAAGAGCTGTCAAAGGACACCAGAAACAAAATTGTAGACCTGCACCAGGCTGGGAAGACTGAATCTGCAATAGGTAAGCAGCTTGGTTTGAATAAATCAACTGTGGGAGCAATTATTAGGAAATGGAAGACATACAAGACCACTGATAATCTCCCTCGATCTGCTATCTTGCGAGCTCTGACCCAACCTTGCTATTTTGTGATTATTTTGGCGTTAATCTCGACTTCTTTTCAGTAAATATATCCTCTATCATTTGCTATAACCGACAAGATCTTTTGAACATCAGATCAGGAGTTAAAGACCTTAAATTCTGTCTTCAACTTCGAACCCCGTGGGGTCAAAATGATCACAAGAACGGTGAGCAAAAATCCCAGAACCACACGGGGGGACCTAGTGAATGACCTGCAGAGAGCTGGGACCAAAGTAACAAAGCCTACCATCAGTAACACACTACGCCGCCAGGGACTCAAATCCTGCAGTGCCAGACGTGTCCCCCTGCTTAAGCCATTACATGTCCAGGCCCGTCTGAAGTTTGCTAAAGAGCATTTGGATGATCCAGAAGAAGATTGGTAGAATGTCATATGGTCAGATGAAACCAAAATATAACTTTTTGGTAAAAACTCAACTCGTCATGTTTGGAAGACAAAGAATGCTGAGTTGCATCCAAAGAACACCATACTTACTGTGAAGCATGGAGGTGGAAACATCATGCTTTGGGGCTGTTTTTCTGCAAAGGGACCAGGACGACTGATCCGTGTAAAGGAAAGAATGAATGGGGCCATGTATCGTGAGATTTTGAGTGAAAACCTCCTTCCATCAGCAAGGGCATTAAAGATGAAACGTGGCTGGTTCTTTCACCATGACAATGATCCCAAACACACCGCCCGGGCAACGAAGGAGTGGCTTCGTAAGAAGCATTTCAAGGTCCTGGAGTGGCCTAGCCGGTCTCCAGATCTCAACCCCATAGAAAATCTTTGGAGGGAGTTGAAAGTCTGTGTTGCCCAGCAACAGCCCCAAAACATCACTGCTCTAGAGGAGATCTGCATGGAGGAATGGGCCAAAATACCAGCAACAGTGTGTGAAAACCTTGTGAAGACTTACAGAAAACGTTTGACCTCTGTCATTGCCAACAAAGGGTATATAACAAAGTATTGATATAAACTTTTGTTATTGACCAAATAATTATTTTCCACCATAATTTGCAAATAAATTCATAAAAAATCCTACAATGTGATTTTCTGGATTTTTTTTCTCATTTTGTCTGTCATAGTTGAAGTGTACCTATGATGAAAATTACAGGCCTCTCTCATCTTTTTAAGTGGGAGAACTTGCACAATTGGTGGCTGACTAAATACGTTTTTGCCCCACTGTATGTAAGAATGCTGTTCATTGACTATAGCTCAGCCTTCAACACCGTACTTCCCTCCAAACTCATCTTTAAGCTCGAGGCCCTGGGTCTCAACCCCGCCCTGTGCAATTGGGTCCTGGACTTCCTGACGGGCTGCCCCCAGGTGGTGAAGGTAGGAAACAACACCTCCACTGATCCTGAATACTGGGGCCCCAGAAGGGGGAATTCTCAGCCCTCTCCTGTATTCCCTGTTCACCTACGACTGCATGGCCATGCACGCTTCCAACTCAATCATCAAGTTTGCAGACGACACAACAGTGGTAGGCTTGATTACCAACAACGACGAGACGGCCTACAGGGAGGAGGTGAGGGCCCTCGGAGTGTGGTGTCAGGAAAATAACCTCACACTCAATGTCAGCAAAAAAGAGACAATCGTGGACTTTAGGAAACAGCAGAAGGAGCACCCCCCTATCCACATCAAAGGGACAGTAGTGGAGAAGGTGGAAAGTTTTAAGTTCCTCGTGTACATATCACAGACAAACTGAAATGGTCCACGCACATAGACAGCGTGGTGAAGAAGGCGCAATAGTGCCTCTTCAACCTCAGGAGGCTGAAAAAAATGTGGCTTGTCATCGAAAACTCAAACTTTTACAGATGCACAATTGAGAGCATCCTGTCGGGCTGTATCACCGCCTGGTACGGCAACTGCACCGCCCACAGCCGCAGGGCTCTACAGAGGGTGGTGAGGTCTGCACAACGCATCACCGGGGGCAAACTACCTGCCCTCCAGGACACCTACACCACCCGATGTCACAGGAAGGCCAAAAATATCATCCAGGACAACAACCACCCGAGCCACTGCCTGTTCACGACAACAAGAAAGGCATTTCACTGTACTAGTGTACGTTACAATAGAAACTTGCAACTTGTGTATGTTGTGTGTGTGTGTGTGAGAGAATGTGTGTGGGCCAGAAGATATACAAGATATCTCTCAGGCGATGATAGAGATGTTGTTATTTATCCCCCTCCTCCATCAGGCATGCAGCTCTGTGTCTGAAGCAACACAGTGATCTGAACTCTGAGGGAAACAGGACACTTAGGGGGTTTGCACCCCAAATGGCACCCTATTACCTATATAGTGCACTACTTTAGACCAGAGCCCTATTCCCCTATATAGTGCACTACTTTAGACCAGAGCCATATTCCCCTATTTAGTGCACTACTTTAGACCAGAGCCCTATTCCCCTATTTAGTGCACTACTTTAGACCAGAGCCCTATTCCCCTATTTAGTGCACTACTTTAGACCACTACTCATGTGATTCCCAATGGGTTCTGGTCAAAAGTAGTGCACTATACAGAGAACAAGGTACCATTTGGGACACAGGTTGGAGAACCTCCAACCTCTCCGACCTCTCCTGTCCTCCCGATGTGTAGGATGTTAGAGAGCTGACAGAACACACCCTAGATTCTTCCCATGGAAAACATTAGCTATGTAGAATATGTCAGACATGTTCAACTTGTTTATTATGAATGTGATTCCTGTGTGAACTAGCCACTGGTGCTATAATTTATTATTATTATTATGATTATTTTTTACAAAGAAGATAAACGTTCTACCCAGACTTGAATTATAACTCTAACTCTAATTATAATGTAAAATGGGACAAGCTGCAGGGGAAGTCATCTTTTGATACGGCCTTGAAGATGCCTTGAAGTTAAACAGTGGCAGCTGTATAATGGGTTCTGTTTATAACCTCATGTTGGTGACAGAAAGGAAAGTGTAAACATGAAATCAATTAACATATACTGGATATAGATCTCTCATTTCTTGATTAGATTATTCTCAGTGGAGAAAGGGTTATAACGTTCTCTGTCCTGTGTAGTTTAGTGAAGGAGAAGGGTTATAATGTTGTCTGTCCTGTGTAGTGAAGGAGAAGGGGTTATAGTGTTGTCTGTCCTGTGTAGCGAAGGAGAAGGGGTTATAGTGTTGTCTGTCCTGTGTAGTGAAGGAGAAGGGGTTATAGTGTTGTCTGTCCTGTGTAGTGAAGGAGAAGGGGTTATAATGTTGTCTGTCCTGTGTAGTGAAGGAGAAGGGGTTATAGTGTTGTCTGTCCTGTGTAGTGAAGGAGAAGGGTTATAGTGTTGTCTGTCCTGTGTAGTGAAGGAGAAGGGGTTATAGTGTTGTCTGTCCTGTGTAGTGAAGGAGAAGGGGTTATAATGTTTTCTGTCCTGTGTAGTGAAGGAGAAGGGTTATAGTGTTGTCTGTCCTGTGTAGTGAAGGAGAAGGGGTTATAGTGTTGTCTGTCCTGTGTAGCGAAGGAGAAGGGGTTATAGTGTTGTCTGTCCTGTGTAGTGAAGGAGAAGGGGTTATAGTGTTGTCTGTCCTGTGTAGTGAAGGAGAAGGGTTATAGTGTTGTCTGTCCTGTGTAGTGAAGGAGAAGGGGTTATAGTGTTGTCTGTCCTGTGTAGTGAAGGAGAAGGGTTATAGTGTTGTCTGTCCTGTGTAGTGAAGGAGAAGGGGTTATAGTGTTGTCTGTCCTGTGTAGTGAAGGAGAAGGGGTTATAATGTTTTCTGTCCTGTGTAGTGAAGGAGAAGGGGTTGTAATGTTGTCTGTCCTGTGTAGTGAAGGAGAAGGGGTTATAATGTTTTCTGTGCTGTGCAGTTCAGTGGGTAGAGTGTACAGTACATTTCTCCTCTCGTACCGGTGTTGGTGTAAATTCAGTCAGCCATTGTGTTATTTCTGTGAATGTGGAGTGGATGGGGGGGATGGGCCAATTCCACAGGAGACACAAGGTACAGTGTCACATGACCGAAGAACACAACGAGTAGATTCTACAACTTGGTTGTAAGAACTCTTACAAATTAACAAATAGAGAAATGCAAAATGCAACAATTTCTAAGATTTGAGTTACAATTCATGACGGTGGATGAATGGCAGGACAATGGGCCTCAAGATCTCATCACGGTATCTCTATGCATTCAAATTACCATCGATACAATGCATTTGTGTAATAGCATGGGCAGTTTATGCCTGTCCATACCATAACCCCACCACCACCATGGGGCACTGTGTTCACAACGTTGACATCAGTAAACCGCTCGCCCACACGACGCCATACACGCTGTCTGCCATCTGCCCGGGACAGTTGAAACCGGGACTCATCCGTGAAGAGCACACTTCTTCAAAGTGCCAGTGGCCATCGAAGGTGAGCATTTGCCAACTGACGCCGGTTACGACGCCAAACTGCAGTCAGGGAAAGAGTCTGGTGAGGACGACGAGCAGATGAGCTTCCTTGAGACGGTTTCTGAGAGCTTGTGCAGAAATTCTTCGGTTGTGCGAACCCACAGTTTCATCAGCTGTCCGGGTGGCTGGTCTCAGACGATCCTACAGGTGAAGAAGCCAGATGTGGAGGTCCTGGGCTGGCGTGGTTACACATGGTCTGTGGTTCAGGTCGCTTGGGCGTACTGCCAAATTCTCTAAAACGACGTTGGAGGTGGCTTATGGTAGAGAAATTAACATTCAATTCTCTGGCAACAATTCTGGTGAACATTCCTGCAGTCAGCATGCCAATTGCCCACTCTCTCAAAACTTGAGACATCTGTGGCATTGTGTTGTGTGACAAACTGAACATTTTTAAAGTGGCCTTTTATTGTCCCCAGCACAAGGTGCACCTGTGAAATGATCATACTATTTAATCAGCTTCTTGATATGCCACACCTGTCAGGTGGATGGATTATCTTGGCAAAGGAGAAATGCTCACTAACTGGGATGTAAACAACATTTGTGGGATCTCTTATTTCAGCTCATGAAACAGGGGACCAACACTTTACACTCTGTATTTTTGTTCAGGATATGTACTCTAGATAGAGTAGGAGTGAAACCCAGCAGGTTAGGTGAAGAGACAAGAATGACCTGACAATAACCTATAGTCTGGTGAACAATGCAAGAAAACATATTGTATTGTCTACTGAAAAAATAAATCCAGGGCAGAACCTTAATTGAATACTCCTTGCGTCCTCTCTCCTCGCCTAATTTTCAAAACCCATTGGATGAGAAAGCCAGAGGTCCCGTCCCTCGTGACCTTTTCCACCAATTGATTTTGAGAAGGAGGCGAGGAGAGAGGACGCGAGGAGTATGCAATTGAGATTCTCCCCAGGCAAATTATATCCTGAACAAAAATATCAACGCAACATGTAAAGTGTTGGTCCCATGTTTCATGAGCTGAAACAAAAGATACCAGTCATTTTTCATGCTCACTAAAAGCGTATTTCTCTCCAATTTTGTGCACACATTTGTTTAATAAGCATTTCTCCTCCTTTCAGTTGGCGACAAAATAAGAAAGGATAGTTTAGAGAGTCATGGTCCTGTGTAATATCTTTTACATAACAACAATATTGTATTTCAGCAGTATGAAGTCGGTGTACAAAAAACCGAAAGACTCACATTTATTTACTTAGAAACAGGAAAGCACAGAAAAAAGCAAATATAGAACACATCTTACTGCTTCTTAGATTTGCTTTCAATGAGAATGACAGATCTATAACTCACATTTCTATGCATATTTGGTTGGGTCGCCCAAAAAAAGTACATATTGCCGCATTAAAAGTGAGATTTTCACTGGAAAGTTACTTTAACAGATACCCAGCCCCTTTTGGTATTGAGATTCAACAGGTAGTGAAACACAACAAAACAAAATCCCCTCATTTACTGGGACAGGCTCAGGATAGGATGGGCCTCATTTACTGGGACAGACTCAGGATAGGATGGGCCTCATTTACTGGGACAGGCTCAGGATAGGATGGGCCTCATTTACTGGGACAGGCTCAGGATAGGATGGGCCTCATTTACTGGGACAGGCTCAGGATAGGATGGGCCTCATTTACTGGGACAGGCTCAGGATAGGATGGGCCTCATTTACTGGGACAGGCTCAGGATAGGATGGGCCTCATTTACTGGGACAGGCTCAGGATAGGATGGGCCTCATTTACTGGGACAGACTCAGGATAGGATGGGCCTCATTTACTGGGACAGGCTCAGGATAGGATGGGCCTCATTTACTGGGACAGGCTCAGGATAGGATGGGCCTCATTTACTGGGACAGACTCAGGATAGGATGGGCCTCATTTACTGGGACAGACTCAGGATAGGATGGGCCTCATTTACTGGGACAGACTCAGGATAGGATGGGCCTCATTTACTGGGACAGACTCAGGATAGGATGGGCCTCATTTACTGGGACAGACTCAGGATAGGATGGGCCTCATTTACTGGGACAGACTCAGGATAGGATGGGCCTCATTTACTGGGACAGACTCAGGATAGGATGGGCCTCATTTACTGGGACAGACTCAGGATAGGATGGGCCTCATTTACTGGGACAGGCTCAGGATAGGATGGGCCTCATTTACTGGGACAGGCTCAGGATAGGATGGGCCTCATTTACTGGGACAGGCTCAGGATAGGATGGGCCTCATTTACTGGGACAGACTCAGGATAGGATGGGCCTCATTTACTGGGACAGACTCAGGATAGGATGGGCCTCATTTACTGGGACAGACTCAGGATAGGATGGGCCTCATTTACTGGGACAGACTCAGGATAGGATGGGCCTCATTTACTGGGACAGACTCAGGATAGGATGGGCCTCATTTACTGGGACAGACTCAGGATAGGATGGGCCTCATTTACTGGGACAGACTCAGGATAGGATGGGCCTCATTTACTGGGACAGACTCAGGATAGGATGGGCCTCATTTACTGGGACAGACTCAGGATAGGATGGGCCTCATTTACTGGGACAGACTCAGGATAGGATGGGCCTCATTTACTGGGACAGACTCAGGATAGGATGGGCCTCATTTACTGGGACAGACTCAGGATAGGATGGGCCTCATTTACTGGGACAGGCTCAGGATAGGATGGGCCTCATTTACTGGGACAGGCTCAGGATAGGATGGGCCTCATTTACTGGGACAGGCTCAGGATAGGATGGGCCTCATTTACTGGGACAGACTCAGGATAGGATGGGCCTCATTTACTGGGACAGACTCAGGATAGGATGGGCCTCATTTACTGGGACAGACTCAGGATAGGATGGGCCTCATTTACTGGGACAGACTCAGGATAGGATGGGCCTCATTTACTGGGACAGACTCAGGATAGGATGGGCCTCATTTACTGGGACAGACTCAGGATAGGATGGGCCTCATTTACTGGGACAGACTCAGGATAGGATGGGCCTCATTTACTGGGACAGACTCAGGATAGGATGGGCCTCATTTACTGGGACAGACTCAGGATAGGATGGGCCTCATTTACTGGGACAGACTCAGGATAGGATGGGCCTCATTTACTGGGACAGGCTCAGGATAGGATGGGCCTCATTTACTGGGACAGGCTCAGGATAGGATGGGCCTCATTTACTGGGACAGACTCAGGATAGGATGGGCCTCATTTACTGGGACAGGCTCAGGATAGGATGGGCCTCATTTACTGGGACAGGCTCAGGATAGGATGGGCCTCATTTACTGGGACAGACTCAGGATAGGATGGGCCTCATTTACTGGGACAGGCTCAGGATAGGATGGGCCTCATTTACTGGGACAGGCTCAGGATAGGATGGGCCTCATTTACTGGGACAGGCTCAGGATAGGATGGGCCTCATTTACTGGGACAGACTCAGGATAGGATGGGCCTCATTTACTGGGACAGACTCAGGATAGGATGGGCCTCATTTACTGGGACAGACTCAGGATAGGATGGGCCTCATTTACTGGGACAGACTCAGGATAGGATGGGCCTCATTTACTGGGACAGACTCAGGATAGGATGGGCCTCATTTACTGGGACAGACTCAGGATAGGATGGGCCTCATTTACTGGGACAGACTCAGGATAGGATGGGCCTCATTTACTGGGACAGGCTCAGGATAGGATGGGCCTCATTTACTGGGACAGGCTCAGGATAGGATGGGCCTCATTTACTGGGACAGGCTCAGGATAGGATGGGCCTCATTTACTGGGACAGGCTCAGGATAGGATGGGCCTCATTTACTGGGACAGACTCAGGATAGGATGGGCCTCATTTACTGGGACAGACTCAGGATAGGATGGGCCTCATTTACTGGGACAGACTCAGGATAGGATGGGCCTCATTTACTGGGACAGACTCAGGATAGGATGGGCCTCATTTACTGGGACAGACTCAGGATAGGATGGGCCTCATTTACTGGGACAGACTCAGGATAGGATGGGCCTCATTTACTGGGACAGACTCAGGATAGGATGGGCCTCATTTACTGGGACAGACTCAGGATAGGATGGGCCTCATTTACTGGGACAGACTCAGGATAGGATGGGCCTCATTTACTGGGACAGGCTCAGGATAGGATGGGCCTCATTTACTGGGACAGGCTCAGGATAGGATGGGCCTCATTTACTGGGACAGACTCAGGATAGGATGGGCCTCATTTACTGGGACAGACTCAGGATAGGATGGGCCTCATTTACTGGGACAGGCTCAGGATAGGAAGGGCCGGATTAACTAGGACAGGCTTAGGATAGGATGGGGCTGATTAACTAGGACAGGCTCAGGATAGGATGGGCCTGATTAACTAGGACATGCTCAGGATAGGAAGGTCCTCATTAACTGGGACAGGCTCAGGATAGGATGGGCCTGATTAACTAGGACAGGCTCAGGATAGGATGGGCCTGATTAACTAGGACAGGCTCAGGATAGGATGGGCCTGATTAACTAGGACAGGCTCAGGATAGGATGGGCCTGATTAACTAGGACATGCTCAGGATAGGAAGGTCCTCATTAACTGGGACAGGCTCAGGATAGGATGGGCCTGATTAACTAGGACAGGCTTAGGATAGGATGGGCCTGATTAACTAGGACAGGCTCAGGATAGGATGGGCCTCAGTTACTGGGACAGGCTCAGGATAGGATGGGCCTGATTAACTAGGACAGGCTCAGGATAGGAAGGTCCTCATTAACTGGGACAGGCTCAGGATAGGATGGGCCTCATTTACTGGGACAGACTCAGGATAGGATGGGCCTCATTTACTGGGACAGACTCAGGATAGGATGGGCCTCATTTACTGGGACAGACTCAGGATAGGATGGGCCTCATTTACTGGGACAGGCTCAGGATAGGATGGGCCTCATTTACTGGGACAGACTCAGGATAGGATGGGCCTCATTTACTGGGACAGGCTCAGGATAGGATGGGCCTCATTTACTGGGACAGGCTCAGGATAGGATGGGCCTCATTTACTGGGACAGACTCAGGATAGGATGGGCCTCATTTACTGGGACAGACTCAGGATAGGATGGGCCTCATTTACTGGGACAGACTCAGGATAGGATGGGCCTCATTTACTGGGACAGACTCAGGATAGGATGGGCCTCATTTACTGGGACAGACTCAGGATAGGATGGGCCTCATTTACTGGGACAGACTCAGGATAGGATGGGCCTCATTTACTGGGACAGACTCAGGATAGGATGGGCCTCATTTACTGGGACAGACTCAGGATAGGATGGGCCTCATTTACTGGGACAGACTCAGGATAGGATGGGCCTCATTTACTGGGACAGGCTCAGGATAGGAAGGGCCGGATTAACTAGGACAGGCTTAGGATAGGATGGGGCTGATTAACTAGGACAGGCTCAGGATAGGATGGGCCTGATTAACTAGGACATGCTCAGGATAGGAAGGTCCTCATTAACTGGGACAGGCTCAGGATAGGATGGGCCTGATTAACTAGGACAGGCTCAGGATAGGATGGGCCTGATTAACTAGGACAGGCTTAGGATAGGATGGGCCTGATTAACTAGGACAGGCTCAGGATAGGATGGGCCTGATTAACTAGGACATGCTCAGGATAGGAAGGTCCTCATTAACTGGGACAGGCTCAGGATAGGATGGGCCTGATTAACTAGGACAGGCTCAGGATAGGATGGGCCTGATTAACTAGGACAGGCTTAGGATAGGATGGGCTGATTAACTAGGACAGGCTCAGGATAGGATGGGCCTCAGTTACTGGGACAGGCTCAGGATAGGATGGGCCTGATTAACTAGGACAGGCTCAGGATAGGAAGGGCCTGATTAACTAGGACAGGCTCAGGATAGGAAGGTCCTCATTAACTGGGACAGGCTCAGGATAGGATGGGCCTGATTAACTAGGACAGGCTCAGGATAGGATGGGCCTCATTTACCGGGACAGGATAGGATGTGCCTCATTTACCAGGACAGGATAGGATGTGCCTCATTTACCAGGACAGGATGTGCCTCGTTTACCAGGACAGGATAGGATGTGCCTCATTTACCAGGACAGGATGTGCCTCGTTTACCAGGACAGGATAGGATGGGCCTCATTTACCAGGACAGGATGTGCCTCGTTTACCATGATAGGATGGGCCTTATTTACCAGGACAGGATAGGATCGGCTGGCTGGTTATAGTCTGACATGGGCCCAGTGCTATAGATACAAGCACGGCAGCAGGACACGTGGTATATACTCATAAATCAGGGGACATTACCAGTACCGTACTCACTGTAATAACACACTATACACCTTTAAAACAGAGCTGACAAACACACCCTCTTGTTCCAGTAAGAGAATGACACAGGGATAATATATTGTCCGTGTCCAAAATCTCATTCTATTCCATAAGTAGTGCACTACCTAATCCCTAAGTAGTGCACTACTCTAGGGATTAGGGTGTCAATTTGGGACACAACCAAAGGACCACGAAGGGGAGAAACTCCCATCGCAAACAGTGGTGAATTATTATAGCATCAGTGAAGAGGTCAAATGTAAAGGTCCTGGAATACCAAGGGAATCAATCATCCAGCCAAAGGATGTGGATGTTACTGGCTGTTTGTACATTGAGCTAAGTAATTAAGTTAGAGAACGGTAAAGTCAGATGAGCTGTAGAAGAGAGTCACGGTATTGTATACATTTTATAAACTCTGGGACAGCAGAAACACATTTGGCACAGTCACTACGTAGGAAATGAACCCAAAAGGGAATCAGAATGACAGAACTACATTTAGACATGAACACTGTTCTACTAAAGGTACAGAAAAGTAAACTAACAAACCCCAACATTTTCAAAATTGACCTCTGAAAATACATTTTAAATTAGCATCAAAACATATCCTTCCAACTATTAAATTATAAAAAACGACTTCAAATCTGTAAATAGGCAAATGATTGCAAACAAAGAAACAAAAATAAATGAAGTAGAAATTGTAGTCTAGTTAAAGCTTAGTTAAAATTAGAGAGCGGACTATAAGGAATGACCAAGGGAAGACTAGACACCAGATTAAAAATATTTATAATGATACTTCATATCTGTAACTAGGCCACAACTACAAACTATGATTAAGTAATCAAGTAGTAATGCACATTCAAAGATTCTAGCTAAAGCATTGTTTAAAAGCCGATGTTTCCCCGTGCCAGGCAGTATCCCAGCTTGTTCTGGTTCCCGATGAAGGACATCAGACCCACGTAGGATTCGATGAGCAGGGGCTGGTTCAGCACCAGGACTCCGTTGGCCTTCCCAGGGATGGGCTTCTTCAGGTGGGCCTTCTGGGCTGCCTCCGTCAGCTGCTCACGGAAGCTCTGGATCTGAGAGAGAGAGGGAGTGAGGGAGGGAAGAGAGGAGGGAGAGGAGAGGAAGAGAGGAGAGTAAGAGAGGAGGGAGGGGAGAGGAAGAGAGGAGGGAGGGGAGCGGAAGAGAGGAGGGAGGGGAGAGGAAGAGAGGAGGGAGGGGAGAGGAAGAGAGGAGGGAGGGAAGAGGAAGAGAGGAGAGATAGGAGGGAGGGGAGAGGAAAAGTGGAGGGAGGGAAGGGAGGGGAGAGGAAGAGAGGAGAGAGAGGAGGAAGAGAGGAGTGAGGGGAGAGAGAGAGTGAGGGGAGAGAGAGCGAGAGCGAGAGGGGAGAGCGAGAGAGCGAGAGGGGTGAGAGAGCGAGAGAGCGAGAGGGGTGAGAGAGAGCGAGAGAGCGAGAGGGGTGAGAGAGCGAGAGAGCGAGAGGGGTGAGAGAGAGAGCGAGAGGGGTGAGAGCGAGAGAGCGAGAGAGATAACAGACCGCACAAGCTGTTAAAAACAGTAGATGGTTGACCAAAGAACATTATCCGTCATTTTCTGTTAATTTCTAGAAGACTCATTTGAATTGCTGCTTCTCGCCAACACCCAGCAGGAGGTTACTAACACAGTGGACACCCGCTGCTTATTACTGTTGAACAGTCTGGTGTGTTTTCTCTATAAGAGAGTGAAGGAGAGAGGGAAGGAGAGAGGTAAGGAGAGAGGGAAGGAGAGAGGGAAGGAGAAAGGGAAGGAGAGAGGGAAGGAGAGAGGGAAGGAGAAAGGGAAGGAGAGAGGGAAGGAGAAAGGGAAGGAGAGAGGGAAGGAGAGAGGGAAGGAGAGAGGGAAGGAGAGAGGGAAGGCAGGGTGGCTCCATCCCTTCAAAACATGAAAAACATCCCAGTGGTAGATACCCTCTACCCACGCTGTAACGTAACCCCACCCACGCTGTAACGTAACCCCACCCACGCTGTAACGTAACCCCACCCACGCTGTAACGTAACCCCACCCACGATGTAACGTAACCCCACACACGCTGTAACGTAACCCCACCCACGCTGTAACGTAACCCCACCCACGCTGTAACGTAACCCCACCCACGCTGTAACGTAACCCCACCCACGCTGTAACGTAACCCCACCCACGCTGTAACGTAACCCCACCCACGCTGTAACGTAACCCCACCCACGCTGTAACGTAACCCCACCCACGCTGTAACGTAACCCCACCCACGCTGTAACGTAACCCCACCCACGCTGTAACGTAACCTCACCCACGCTGTAACGTAACCCCACCCACTCTGTAATGTAACCCCACCCACTCTGTAACGTAACCCCACCCACTCTGTAATGAAACCCCACCCACTCTGTAATGAAACCCCACCCACTCTGTAATAAAACCCCACCCACTCTGTAATGAAACCCCACCCACTCTGTAATGAAACCCTCTAACTTCCTGCAAGCTTTTCTGAAGATTTATAGTAAGGTTTGCTGATCTATGCAGGACATCTTGTGTTACAGTTGATTAGGTCTCAATACAGTTTATTCAAATGATATCAAATAGCCTATCAGAAGCTTCTAAAGCCATGACATAATTTTCTGGAATTTTCCAAGCTGTTTAAAGGCACAGTCAACTTAGTGTATGTAAACTTCTGACCCACTGGAATTGTGATACAGTGAATTATAAGTGAAATAATCTGTCTGTAAACAATTGTTGGAAAAATTACTTGTGTCATGCACGAAGTAGATGTCCTAACCGACTTGCCAAAACTATAGTTTGTTAACAAGAATATGTAGAGTGGTTGAAAAAAACGAGTTTTAATGACTCCAACCTAAGTGTATGTAAACTTCCCACTTCAACTGTCTATCTGGGAATCACTGACTAATACATCTGAAGTATCCCAGGGTGTGATGTTGCATTTCAACATTTCAGTGGAAAGGAGAGGTGCTGGCCATTAGTATATATTGCTGATTAACCATATGAAAATAAAGAGTATTTTGAGGGAAAGTTATTACACAATGTACAGTATGAAATGTGTTTACTCATAAAAGCAGTTGCATTTTCAGGTGCAATTCATAATGCTGAGCCTATCAAAATCATTTTAATGATACCTTGAACTCTATCAAATCTCCCTTTTCAAAATGTGACGACGCAGGACACCTACAAATACACCTACAAATACACCTACAAATACACCTACAAATACACCTACAAATACATCTACAAATACACCTACAAATACACCTACAAATACACCTACAAATACACCTACAAATACACCTACAAATACATCTACAAATACACCTACAAATACATCTACAAATACACCTACAAATACACCTACAAATACACCTACAAATACACCTACAAATACACCTACAAATACACCTACAAATACACCTACAAATACACCTACAAATACACCTACAAATACACCTACAAATACACCTACAAATACATCTACAAATACATCTACAAATACATCTACAAATACATCTACAAATACACCTACAAATACACCTACAAATACACCTACAAATACACCTACAAATACATCTACAAATACACCTACAAATACACCTACAAATACACCTACAAATACACCTACAAATACACCTACAAATACACCTACAAATACACCTACAAATACACCTACAAATACATCTACAAATACACCTACAAATACACCTACAAATACACCTACAAATACACCTACAAATACACCTACAAATACACCTACAAATACACCTACAAATACATCTACAAATACACCTACAAATACACCTACAAATACACCTACAAATACATCTACAAATACACCTACAAATACATCTACAAATACACCTACAAATACACCTACAAATACACCTACAAATACACCTACAAATACACCTACAAATACATCTACAAATACACCTACAAATACATCTACAAATACACCTACAAATACACCTACAAATACACCTACAGATACACCTACAAATACACCTACAAATACACCTACAAATACACCTACAAATACACCTACAAATACACCTACAAATACACCTACAAATACACCTACAAATACACCTACAAATACACCTACAAATACATCTACAAATACATCTACAAATACACCTACAAATACACCTACAAATACACCTACAAATACATCTACAAATACATCTACAAATACACCTACAAATACACCTACAAATACACCTCGATTTAAAAGAGCAGGCTACATGCTAACTACATCACTGCTCCGCTAATGTTTTGCAGAGTATAGTATGCTAAGCTATCCCAGGATGATTTGGGGCTAGCTGCCTGACCTACTGCTGTTGTCCTCAGGCTACAGGACAGACAGACCTACTGCTGTTGTCCTCAGGCTACAGGACAGACAGACCTACTGCTGTTGTCCTCGGGCTACAGGACAGACAGACCTACTGCTGTTGTCCTCGGGCTACAGGACAGACAGACCTACTGTTGTTGTCCTCGGGCTACAGGACAGACAGACCTACTGCTGTTGTCCTCGGGCTACAGGACAGACAGACCTAATGCTGTTGTCCTCGGGCTACAGGACAGACAGACCTACTGCTGTTGTCCTCGGGCTACAGGACAGACAGACCTACTGCCGTTGTCCTCGGGCTACAGGACAGACAGACCTACTGCTGTTGTCCTCGGGCTACAGAGGACAGACAGACCTACTGCTGTTGTCCTCAGGCTACAGGACAGAGAGACCTGCTGTTGTTGTCATGTATGGTGGAGCTAGAGCCCATAAACCTCTAATAGTGGAGCTAGAGCCCATAAAACCTCTGATAGTGGAGCTAGAACCCACAAACCTCTAATTGTGGACCTAGAGCCCATAAACCTCTAATAGTGGAGCTAGAGCCCATAAACCTCTAATTGTGGAGCTAGAGCCCATAAACCTCTAATAGTGGAGATAGAGCCCACAAACCTCTAATAGTGGAGATAGAGCCCACAAACCTCTAATAGTGGAGCTAGAGCCCATAAACCTCTAATAGTGGAGCTAGAGCCCATAAACCTCTAATAGTGGAGATAGAGCCCACAAACCTCTAATAGTGGAGATAGAGCCCACAAACCTCTAATAGTGGAGCTAGAGCCCATAAACCTCTAATAGTGGAGATAGAGCCCACAAACCTCTAATAGTGGAGCTAGAGCCCACAAACCTCTAATAGTGGAGCTAGAGCCCATAAACCTCTAATAGTGGAGCTAGAGCCCATAAACCTCTAATAGTGGAGATGGAGCCCATAAACCTCTAATAGTGGAGATAGAGCCCATAAACCTCTAATAGTGGAGATAGAGCCCATAAACCTCTAATAGTGGAGCTAGAGCCCACAAACCTCCGGAGCTGAAATCTTCTTCACAGAGGACATTGGACTTGTGGTTTATGTTCCTGACAGGGTGCAGGGTAGTAGGATAGGGTGGTAGGATGGTAGTGTGGTAAGGATGGTAAGATGGTAGGATGGTAGTGTGGTAAGGATGGTAATATGGTAGGATGGTAAGATGTTTGGGTGGTAAGGATGGTAGTGTGGTAAGGATGGTAAGATGGTAAGGATGGTAAGATGGTAAGGATGGTAAGATGGTAGGATGGTAAGGATGGTAGGGTGGTAGGATGGTAAGATGGTAGGATGGTAAGATGCTAGGGTGGTAAGGATGGTAAGATGGTAGGATGGTAAGATGGTAGGGTGGTAAGGATGGTAAGGAGGTAGGGTGGTAGTGTGGTAGGATGGTAAGATGGTAGGGTGGTAGTGTGGTAAGATGGTAGGGTGGTAGTTTGGTAAGGATGGTAAGATGGTAGGGTGGTAGTGTGGTAAGATGGTAGGGTGGTAGTGTGGTAGGATGGTAGGGTGGTAGTGTGGTAAGATGGTAAGATGGTAGAGTGGTAGTGTGGTAAGATGGTAGGGTGGTAGTGTGGTAAGATGGTAAGATGGTAAGATGGTAGGGTGGTAGTGTGGTAAGATGGTAAGATGGTAGGGTGGTAAGGATGGTAAGATGGTAGGGTGGTAAGGATGGTAAGATGGTAGGGTGGTAAGGATGGTAAGTTGGTAGGGTGGTAAGGATGGTAAGATGGTAGGGTGGTAAGATGGTAGGGTGGTAGTGTGGTAAGATGGTAAGATGGTAGGGTGGTAGTGTGGTAAGATGGTAAGATGGTAGGGTGGTAAGGATGGTAAGATGGTAGGGTGGTAAGGATGGTAAGATGGTAGGGTGGTAAGATGGTAGGGTGGTAGTGTGGTAAGATAGTAGGGTGGTAGTGTGGTAAGATGGTAGAGTGGTAAGGATGGTAATGTGGTAGGATACTCACCTCACAGAGAGCAGTGAACCTGTGGTCTATGTTCCTGACAGGGTGATAGGTAAAGGTGCTGAACGGGTAGTCTGTAGTGAATGGGTTCCACCGAGACGAGAATGAGGGTTCCCTTAGCCGGTCCCAGAACACACGCACACCCTCTCCTTCTCTCCTGAAACCACAGAACAACATTATCAGAACACACCATCTCCTCCTCTCCTGGAAACACAGAAACAACATTATCAGAACACACCCTCTCCTTCTCTCATGAAACCACAGAACAACATTATCAGAACACACCCTCTCCTCCTCTCCTGGAAACACAGAAAGGTTATCAGAACACACCCTCTCCTCCTCTCCTGGAAACACAGAAACAACATTATCAGAACACACCCTCTCCTCCTCTCCTGGAAACACAGAAAGGTTATCAGAACACACCCTCTCCTCCTCTCCTGGAAACACAGAAAGGTTATCAGAACACACCCTCTCCTCCTCTCCTGGAAACACAGAAACAACATTATCAGAACACAACCTCTCCTCCTCTCGTGGAAACACAGAAAGGTTATCAGAACACACCCTCGCCTCCTCTCGTGGAAACACACACAGCCACAGAACAACACAGTTGGACCCTCGCCCTTCTCTCGTGAAACCAAGAAACAGAAAACCAGCCAATTAACGGATACAGACAGACACCCTCTCCTCTCCTCCCGTCCTGAAGGAAAGCAGAGTCAAAAACAATACAATCAGTCCAGCTGGTAGAGAACCATGGTTGCAACGCCAGGATAATGGGTTCGATTCCCGGGACCACCCAAACATAAAATGTATGCACACATGACTAGAATACGCTTTGGATAAAAGAGTCAAGCTAAATGTCATATATTATATACAGTATAATTATAACATTATGAAAGCATAAACAAAAAACAAAAAAACAACAACAGTCAACTAACAGTGAACATGTATATTTATCATCTGATTAAAATGATGCATTCATCTTTATTCTGTCACAAAACATCAAAAATCAAAACTTGATGTTTTCACATTCTAAATATAATCACATAATCCAAGTAGAAACAGGCATTCCCCAGGGGAACAGATTTTTCAACAGGCATTCCCCAGGGGAACAGATTTTTCAACAGGCATTCCCCAGGGAAACAGATTTTTCAACAGGCATTCCCCAGGGCAACAGATTTTTCAACAGGCATTCCCCAGGGCAACAGATTTTTCAACAGGCATTCCCCAGGGCAACAGATTTTTCAACAGGCATTCCCCAGGGCAACAGATTTTTCAATCGTTACTAATGACCTGCCACTAGCTCTGAGTAAAGCCAGAGTTTCTATGTATGCTGATGACTCAGTAATCAACACGTCAGCTACCACAGCAAGTAAAATCACTGAAATACTTAGTGTTCCAGTCAGTTTCAGAGTGGGTGGCAAGAAATAAGTTCATCCTAAATATTTCTAATACTAAAACTGTTGTATTTGGGACAAATCTTTCACTAAACCCTAAACCTCAACAAAATCGTGTAAAGAATAATGTGGATATTGAGCAAGTTGAGGTGACTAAACTGCTTGGAGTAACCCTGGATTGTAAACTGTCATGGTTTAAACATGTTGATACAACAGTAGCTAAGATATGGAGAAGTCTGTCCATGATAAAGCACTGCTCTGCCTTCTTAACAACACTATCAACAAGGCAGGTCCTACAGGCCCTAGTTTCTACCTTCTTAACAACACTATCAACAAGGCAGGTCCTACAGGCCCTAGTTTCTACCTTCTTAACAGCACTATCAACAAGGCAGGTCCTACAGGCCCTAGTTTCTACCTTCTTAACAGCACTATCAACAAGGCAGGTCCTACAGGCCCTAGTTTCTACCTTCTTAACAACACTATCAACAAGGCAGGTCCTACAGGCCCTAGTTTTGTCGCACCTGGACTACTGTTCAGTCGTGTGGTCAGGTGCCACAAAGAAGGACTTAGATTACCATTGGTCCAGAACAGGGCATCACGGCTGGCCCTTGGATGAACACAGAGAGCTAAAATTAATAATATGCATGTCAATCTCTCCTGGCTCAAAGTGGAGGAGAGATTGACTTCACTACTTGTATTTATGAGAGGTATTGACATATTGAATGCATCCAGCTGTCTGTCTAAACTACTGGCACACAGCTCAGACACCAATGCATACCCCCAAGACATGTCAGTAGAGGTCTCTTCACAGTCCCCAAGTCCAGAACAGACTATGGGAGGCGTACAGTACTACATAGAGCCATGACCACATGGAACTCTATTCCACAGTACTACATAGAGCCATGACTACATGGAACTCTATTCCACAGTACCACATAGAGCCATGACTACATGGAACTCTATTCCACAGTACTACATAGAGCCATGACTACATGGAACTCTATTCCACAGTACTACACAGAGCCATGACTACATGGAACTCTAATCCACAGTACTACACAGAGCCATGACTACATGGAACTCTATTCCACAGTACTACATATAGCCATGACTACATGGAACTCTATTCCACAGTACCACATAGAGCCATGACTACATGGAACTCTATTCCACAGTACTACATAGAGCCATGACTACATAGAACTCTATTACACAGTACTACATAGAGCCATGACTCCATGGAACTCTATTCCACAGTACTACATAGAGCCATGACTACATGGAGCTCTATTCCACAGTACTACATAGAGCCATGACTACATGGAACTCTATTCCACAGTACTACATAGAGCCATGACTACATGGAACTCTATTCCACAGTACTACATACAAGAGTCCCACACACTATACACCTTATGGAACAGGGTGAACTGTGAAGAGTCCCACACACTATACACCTTATGGAACAGGGTGAACTGTGAAGAGTCACACACACTATACACCTTATGGAAGAGGGTGAACTGTGAAGAGTCACACACACTATACACCTTATGGAACAGGGTGAACTGTGAAGAGTCACACACACTATACACCTTATGGAACAGGGTGAACTGTGAAGAGTCACACACACTATACACCTTATGGAACAGCGTGGACTGTGAAGAGTCACACACACTATACACCTTATGGAACAGGGTGAACTGTGAAGAGTCACACACACGGGTTCAAAGACACTTAACACACACACTACACACACACACACACACACACACACACACACACACACACACACACACACACACACACACACACTATATATATCGTGAAATCTGTTGGAAAATGTATTTTAATGTTTAAAAATGGTATTATAATGTAAATTACTGCCTTAATTTTTGCTGGGGACCAGGAAGAGTAGCTGCTACCTTGGTAACAGGAACTAATGGGGATCCATAATAAACCCCAGGAAGTGTAGTCGCTGCCTTGACAGGAACTAATGGGGATCCATAATAAACCCCAGGAAGAGTAGGTGCTGCCTTGGCAGGAACTAATGGGGATCCATAATAAACCCCAGGAAGAGTAGCTGCTGCCTTGACAGGAGCTAATGGGGATCCATAATAAACCCCAGGAAGAGTAGCTGCTGCCTTGGCAGGAACTAATGGGGATCCATAATAAACCCCAGGAAGAGTAGCTGCTGCCTTGGCAGGAACTAATGGGGATCCATAATAAACCCCAGGAAGAGTAGCTGCTGTCTTGACAGGAACTAATGGGGATCCATAATAAACCCCAGGAAGAGTAGCTGCTGCCTTGACAGGAACTAATGGGGGTCCATAATAAATCCCAGGAAGAGTAGCTGCTGCCTTGGCAGGAACTAATGTGGGTCCATAATAAATCCCAGGAAGAGTAGCTGCTGTCTTGGCAGGAACTAATGGGGGTCCATAATAAATCCCAGGAAGAGTAGCTGCTGCCTTGGCAGGAACTAATGGGGATCCCTAATAAACCCCAGGAAGAGTAGCTGCTGCCTTGGCAGGAACTAATGGGGATCCATAATAAACCCAGGAAGAGTAGCTGCTGCCTTGGCAGGAACTAATGTGGATCCATAATAAACCACAGGAAGAGTAGCTGCTGCCTTGACAGGAACTAATGGGGGTCCATAATAAATCCCAGGAAGAGTAGCTGCTGCCTTGGCAGGAACTAATGTGGATCCATAATAAACCACAGGAAGAGTAGCTGCTGTCTTGGCAGGAACTAATGGGGATCCATAATAAACCCCAGGAAGAGTAGCTGCTGCCTTGGCAGGAACTAATGGGGGTCCATAATAAATCCCAGGAAGAGTAGCTGCTGCCTTGGCAGGAACTAATGTGGATCCATAATAAACCACAGGAAGAGTAGCTGCTGTCTTGGCAGGAACTAATGGGGATCCATAATAACCCACAGGAAGAGTAGCTGCTGTCTTGGCAGGAACTAATGTGGATCCATAATAAACCACAGGAAGAGTAGCTGCTGCCTTGACAGGAACTAATGGGGGTCCATAATAAATCCCAGGAAGAGTAGCTGCTGCCTTGACAGGAATTAATGGGGATCCATAATAAACCCCAGGAAGAGTAGCTGCTGCCTTGGCAGGAACTAATGGGGATCCATAATAAACCCCAGGAAGAGTAGCTGCTGCCTTGACAGGAACTAATGGGGATCCATAATAAACCCCAGGAAGAGTAGCTGCTGCCTTGACAGGAACTAATGGGGGTCCATAATAAATCCCAGGAAGAGTAGCTGCTGCCTTGGCAGGAACTAATGTGGGTCCATAATAAATCCCAGGAAGAGTAGCTGCTGTCTTGGCAGGAACTAATGGGGGTCCATAATAAATCCCAGGAAGAGTAGCTGCTGCCTTGGCAGGAACTAATGGGGATCCCTAATAAACCCCAGGAAGAGTAGCTGCTGCCTTGGCAGGAACTAATGGGGATCCATAATAAACCCAGGAAGAGTAGCTGCTGCCTTGGCAGGAACTAATGGGGATCCATAATAAACACCAGGAAGAGTAGCTGCTGCTGGGGATCCATAATAAACCCCAGGAAGAGTAGCTGCTGCCTTGGCAGGAACTAATGGGGATCCATAATAAACCCCAGGAAGAGTAGCTGCTGCCTTGGCAGGAACTAATGGGGATCCATAATAAACCCCAGGAAGAGTAGCTGCTGCCTTGACAGGAACTAATGGGGATCCATAATAAACCCAGGAAGAGTAGCTGCTGCCTTGGCAGGAACTAATGGGGATCCATAATAAACCCCAGGAAGAGTAGCTGCTGCCTTGACAGGAACTAATGGGGATCCATAATAAACCCCAGGAAGAGTAGCTGCTGCTGACTAGCTGGGAGCCTTGTTTGCAAATAGGTCTGCTTGACCTTAGAGACCTCAGGCCCTGCAGCAGTAGCAGTGTAACTGTCAGTGACTAACCTAAAACAGAATGCAGGTGCTTCTACACCTGCATTGCTTGCTGTTTGGGGTTTTAGGCTGGGTTTCTGTACAGCACTTTGAGATATCAGCTGAAGTAAGAAGGGCTACATAAATACATTTGATTTGAAAAGTATAACAGTCTGTCACTAGCCTATAACAGTACAACAGTCTGTCACTAACCTAGCTACTACCTCCAGGGCACATACTTTACTGAATGTGCAATCTGTTTACTAGGCTTGCATGCCAGGTAAAGGTAAACAGAGCCCTACTAACCCTGTAGAGTCTGAGAGGTAAACAGAGCCCTACTAACCCTGTAGAGTCTGAGAGGTAAACAGAGCCCTACTAACCCTGTAGAGTCTGAGAGGTAAACAGAGCCTTACTAACCCTGTAGAGTCTGAGAGGTAAACATAGCCATACTAACCCTATAGAGTCAGAGAGGTAAACAGAGCCTTACTAACCCTGTAGAGTCTGAGAGGTAAACAGAGCCTTACTAACCCTGTAGAGTCTGAGAGGTAAACATAGCCCGACTAACCCTGTAGAGTCAGAGGTAAACATAGCCCTACTAACCCTGTAGAGTCAGAGGTAAACATAGCCCTACTAACCCCGTAGAGTCTGAGAGGTAAACAGAGCCCTACTAACCCTGTAGAGTCTGAGAGGTAAACAGAGCCTTACTAACCCTGTAGAGTCTGAGAGGTAAACAGAGCCTTACTAACCCTGTAGAGTCTGAGAGGTAAACATAGCCCTACTAACCCTGTAGAGTCAGAGAGGTAAACAGAGCCTTACTAACCCTGTAGAGTCTGAGAGGTAAACAGAGCCTTACTAACCCTGTAGAGTCTGAGAGGTAAACATAGCCCTACTAACCCTGTAGAGTCAGAGGTAAACAGAGCCTTACTAACCCCGTAGAGTCTGAGAGGTAAACAGAGCCCTACTAACCCTGTAGAGTCTGAGAGGTAAACATAGCCCTACTAACCCTGTAGAGTCAGAGGTAAACATAGCCCTACTAACCCTGTAGAGTCAGAGGTAAACAGAGCTAAACTAACCCTGTAGAGTCTGAGAGGTAAACAGAGCCATACTAACCCTGTAGAGTCTGAGAGGTAAACAGAGCCATACTAACCCTGTAGAGTCTGAGAGGTAAACAGAGCGCTACTAACCCTGTAGAGTCAGAGGTAAACAGAGCCCTACTAACCCTGTAGAGTCAGAGGTAAACATAGCCCTACTAACCCTGTAGAGTCAGAGGTAAACAGAGCCCTACTAACCCTGTAGAGTCAGAGGTAAACATAGCCCTACTAACCCTGTAGAGTCAGAGGTAAACAGAGCCCTACTAACCCTGTAGAGTCAGAGGTAAACAGAGCCATACTAACCCTGTAGAGTCAGAGGTAAACAGAGCCATACTAACCCTGTAGAGTCTGAGAGGTAAACAGAGCCCTACTAACCCTGTAGAGTCAGAGGTAAACAGAGCCCTACTAACCCTGTAGAGTCAGAGGTAAACAGAGCCCTACTAACCCTGTAGAGTCTGAGAGGTAAACAGAGCCCTACTAACCCTGTAGAGTCTGAGAGGTAAACATAGCCCTACTAACCCTGTAGAGTCAGAGGTAAACATAGCCCTACTAACCCTGTAGAGTCAGAGGTAAACAGAGCTAAACTAACCCTGTAGAGTCTGAGAGGTAAACAGAGCCATACTAACCCTGTAGAGTCTGAGAGGTAAACAGAGCCATACTAACCCTGTAGAGTCTGAGAGGTAAACAGAGCGCTACTAACCCTGTAGAGTCAGAGGTAAACAGAGCCCTACTAACCCTGTAGAGTCAGAGGTAAACAGAGCCATACTAACCCTGTAGAGTCTGAGAGGTAAACAGAGCCCTACTAACCCTGTAGAGTCAGAGGTAAACAGAGCCCTACTAACCCTGTAGAGTCAGAGGTAAACAGAGCCATACTAACCCTGTAGAGTCAGAGGTAAACAGAGCCATACTAACCCTGTAGAGTCTGAGAGGTAAACAGAGCCCTACTAACCCTGTAGAGTCAGAGGTAAACAGAGCCCTACTAACCCTGTAGAGTCAGAGGTAAACAGAGCCCTACTAACCCTGTAGAGTCTGAGAGGTAAACAGAGCCCTACTAACCCTGTAGAGTCAGAGGTAAACAGAGCCCTACTAACCCTGTAAAGTCAGAGGTAAACAGAGCCCTACTAACCCTGTAGAGTCTGAGAGGTAAACAGAGCCCTACTAACCCTGTAGAGTCTGCATCCCAAAGGCACCCTATTCCCTACATAGAGCACTCATTTTGACAAGAGCCTCATTCTTTAAAATGACATGATGTTGGCACTGCCCTCTATTTAGTGGAAATCTATTGTTCACAGTACACTTTACACAGTATGTCTATCAATCACTATCTAGATTCTAGTGCACACAGATTTAATAACAGCTCTTCAAGGTCTGCCAGTAACTGCCATTGTGATACTTGGACTGTGTGCCAAATGGTGGCCTATTACTTTCACAGTACCAAATGGTGGCCTATTACCTTCACAGTACCAAATGGTGGCATAATACCTTCACAGTACCAAATGGTGGCCTATTACCTTCACAGTGCACTACTTTTGACAATGACCCAAGTGCATTATATATTCCTCCCTTTCCCACATATCTTCCCTCTGGTCCCCCTCTCCCCCTCTGGTCCTCCTCTCCCCCTCTGGCCCCCCTCCCCCCTCCCCCCTCTGGTCCTCCTCTGGCCCCCCTCTCCCCCATAAATTAACTCACTGACATTCCCTACCTTACTCTCTTGGACAGCCCTGTGCATTTTCCTTCTGATTTCTCAGAAAAACTGCTGGCTCAGGTAAGAGTAAAGGATTGGTTTTCATGAACTGTTGAGGTTCAGGGATGACTGGGTGTTAGTGCGCTTTCTACACCTCAGGTGACTCACAAACAGTAGCGCTTTGTTTCCCAGTGAATTGAGTGATGCATTCTGCCTGGTGAAAACTAATTTAATCTTTATTTGCCCAGGGAAGTCCCTTGGCATAAATTATGTATTTAAAAAAAAAATGTCTTTTCACGAGGGAGACCTGATGACAGCTAGTTACATAGTCAAACATATAACGAGGCACATATAGGTCTCTCTCGTGTAAACTATAGTGTATATTGTAGTGTAAATTGTCGTGTAAATTGCATGAGCAAATAGACAAATCCCTCTGAGGTAGAGTTCAGGGTGTGGCTATTTGGGATCTCAGCAGAGCTCACACACACACGGACGTTCAAATCTAACTCCCCTTTTCCATAGCCGCGGGAGTAAGGGGTGCTGGAAATGCTGAGGCACCCATGGTGTTCAGATGGTAAAACTGTGAGAAGGTGTGTCGTTGCAGTAAAAAAAAAAATATATATATATAATATATATATATATATAATATATATATATATATATATATATATATATATATATATATATATATATATATATATAAAATATATATATATATATATAAAATATATATATATATATATAAAATATATATATATATATATATATATATATATATATATATATAAAATATATATATATATATATATATATAAAAATATATATATATAAAATATATATATATATATATATATATATATATATATATATATATATATATATATATATATATATATATATATATATATATATATATATATATATATATATATACACACTACATGACCAAAAATATGTGGACACCTGATCGTCCAACAACTCATTCCAAAAACATGGGCATTAATATGGAGTCGGTCCCCCCCCTTTGGTGCAATAACAGCCTCCACTGTTCTGGGAAGGCTTCTATTAGATGCAGTAACATTGCTGCGGGGACTTGCTTCCAATTCAGCCACAAGAGCATTAGTGAGGTCTGTGCAACTTCCAGTGTGTGTTTACTGTGAACACTGAGGCTGTACCCACTTTAAGTTACAGTTTTACTGTGAACAGAGGCTGTACCCACTTTAAGTTACAGTTTTACTGTGAACACTGAGGCTGTACCCGCTTTAAGTTACAGTTTTACTGTGAACACTGAGGCTGTACCTGCTTTAAGTTACAGTTTTACTGTGAACACTGAGGCTGTACCTGCTTTAAGTTACAGTTTTAACTGTGGCCAGGTAGGCTACTGTGGCTATTTGATCCTAATGTAGGGCCTACCAGAGTGGTCTACCATCAGAAACAATGGAGAAAATGCATCCCATAATATTTTTACATGGAAATAGCTGTTCTATCATTCAGCCTTCAGTAGCAGCCAATGTGGTGTTCAATATAGGCCTACATTCCATGAGACTTTTGAAAAACATGCAGGGCTTCACATGAACCTGTTAATACACTTGTCCTTCAGACAAGGAGGGGACTGACAATGTTGTTATGTTGAAAGAGAAGCCACTTTACAAAATAAAATGTATTATTATTCCCATACCATTACTGGAGAATCAGACTAATCATGCTCCCCTCTGCCTATTGGCTACTTCGCTTATTCAAGCCTGTCTCAAAATACAACACTGCCCCTTTAAGACAACAAAAAAAGCCCTTTTCTTGACTGGCTTTTCAAAGACGGCTAGAAATGTGCTCGTGTTTTAAACAACCACTTCCCCATTGCTGACTACAAATGATCCATAACTGGGCTAATAACTCACTAACTAGCAACGGGATAAGAACAAACGAGCACACATGGCTACATGTAGCTCTCACTTTGATCTCAAAACAAGCACAACTACTCATGACCACTCATGCTGTAAACACAGTCCAGTTTCCAATGAATGGCACAGAGCCATATAAGGCAATAGTCTATTTGCATATAGGACTACTGCAGCTGTGATTGGTTATGCCACGGTCTGTGTAAAGTATGGGCTGAGTAATGCTCAATAGAATCCTACGCCGATGAGTTCTTCCTACAAGAAAATCTCTTGCATAGTTCAATTTGTTTCGGTACGTTGCATTGAAAGTGGCTAATATTGCATTGATTTGATCATAATTGCCACAGTAAAAGGGAGATGACGATAGCGTTAACTAAAGGGATGAAAACTCTAGAAAATTGAGTGAAGTTCAATCTGGTGCTTCTCTCAATGAGCTCATATTTCTTCTGCGCTCTGCTTCCCTGGGAGCTATACCTGCAGTCCCTGGGAGCTATAGGGATAGGGATGACCAGGGATGTTCTCTGTTTAGTGAGTCCTCCAGATCAGAGGCAGTAAGGATGACCAGGGATGTTCTCTGTTTAGTGAGTCCTCCAGATCAGAGGCAGTAGGGATGACCAGGGATGTTCTCTGTTTAGTGAGTCCTCCAGATCAGAGGCAGTAAGGATGACCAGGGATGTTCTCTGTTTAGTGAGTCCTCCAGATCAGAGGCAGTAAGGATGACCAGGGATGTTCTCTTGATAAGTGTGTGAATTGGATCCTTGTTAAGCAACTAAATATGTCCACTGCTGGTATACTTCCTATTTTGGTGAATGTAGTACGCCATCCGGGAAATATTGGCACTAAATACTGTACACTACCGTTCAAAAGTTTGGGGTCACTTCCTTGTTTTTGAAAGAGAGCCATTTTTTTTGTCCATTCCATGAAATGAGTTGTAAAAATGAATAGAAAATATAGACATTGACAAGGTTATAAATGAATGATTTTTAATTGAAATAATAATTGTGTTCTTCAAACTTTGTTTGCAGCAATTACAGCCTTGCAGACCTTTGGCATTCTAGTTGTCAATTTGTTGAGGTAATCTGAAGAGATTTCACCCCATGCTTCCTGAAGCTCCTCCCACAAGTTGGATTGGCTTGATGGGCACTTCTTACGTATCATACGGTCAAGCTGCTCCCACAACAGCTCAATAGGGTTGAGATCCGGTGACTGTGCTGGTCACTCCATTATAGACAGAATACCAGCTGACTGCTTCTTCCCTAAATAGTTATTGCATTGTTTGTAGCTGTGCTTTGGGTCATTGTCCTGTTGTAGGAGGAAATTGGCTCCAATTAAGCGCCGTCCACAGGGTATGGCATGGCGTTGCAAAATGGAGTGATAGCCTTCCTTCTTCAAGATCCCTTTTACACTGTAGAAATCTCCCACTTCACCTCCACCAAATCACCCCCAGACCATCACTTTACCTCCACCAAAGCACACGCAGACCATCACATTGCCTCCACCAAAGCACCCCCAGACCATCACATTGCCTCCACCAAAGCACCCCCAGACCATCACATTGCCTCCACCAAAGCACCCCCAGACCATCACATTGCCTCCACCAAAGCACCCCCAGACCATCACATTGTCTCCACCAAAGCACCCCCAGACCATCACATTGCCTCCACCAAAGCACCCCCAGACCATCACATTGCCTCCACCAAAGCACCCCCAGACCATCACATTGCCTCCACCAAAGCACCCCCAGACCATCACATTGCCTCCACCAAAGCACCCCCAGACCATCACATTGCCTCCACCAAAGCACCCCCAGACCATCACATTGCCTCCACCAAAGCACCCCCAGACCATCACATTGCCTCCACCAAAGCACCCCCAGACCATCACATTGCCTCCACCAAAGCACACGCAGACCATCACATTGCCTCCACCAAAGCACCCCCAGACCATCACATTGCCTCCACCAAAGCACCCCCAGACCATCACATTGCCTCCACCAAAGCACCCCCAGACCATCACATTGCCTCCACCAAAGCACCCCCAGACCATCACATTGCTTCCACCAAAGCACCCCCAGACCATCACATTGCCACCACCAAAGCACCCCCAGACCATCACATTGCCTCCACCAAAGCACCCCCAGACCATCACATTGCCTCCACCAAAGCACCCCCAGACCATCACATTGCCTCCACCAAAGCACCCCCAGACCATCACATTGCCTCCACCATCCTTTCATTTTTTCTGCGTCTCATGAATGTTCTTCTTTGGGATCCGAATACCTCAAACTTAGATTCGTCTGTCCATAACACTTTTTGTCCGATCTTCCTCTGTCCAGTGTCTGTGTTCTTTTGCCCATCTTAATATTTTATGTTCATTGGCCAGTCTGAGATATGGCTTTGTCTTTACAACTCTGCCTAGAAGGCCAGCATCCTGGTCGCCTCTTCACTGTTGACGTTGAGACTGGTGTTTTGCGGGTACTATTTAATGAAGCTGCCAGTTGAGGACTTGTGAGGCATCTGTTTCTCAAGCTAGACACACTAATGTACTTGTCCTCTTGCTCAGTAGAGCACCAGGGCCTCCCACTCCTCGTTCTATTCTGGTTTGAGCCAGTTTGCGCTGTTCACACACACACACACACACACACCTGAACTCTGCGTGCTGCCAGCCATCCCAGCCTAGCTGCCACCATACCAACTAATTCTACGTATCAAATGGCTACCTATTACCTATGTACAGATGTAGGATCTGAATTTGAGCCAGTTTGCTACAGCAGGAAAATAATCCTGCAGCAACAGGAAATGTTCATTATTATGTGGATTATAATGAACGGAGATATTTAGAGGGGCTAATCAAGTCAGAAATGTCAAAGTGGAAATGAATAACTTTAGAGGCCTTTTTACACAGCATTGTACGAGATCTTCAGTTTCTTGGTAATTTCTCGCATGGAATAGCCTTCATTTCTCAGAACAAGAGTAGACTGACGAGTTTCAGAAGAAAGCTCTGTTTCTTGCCATTTTGAGCCTGCAATTGAACCCACAAATGCTGATGCTCCAGATACTCAACTAGTCTAAGGCCAGTTTTATTGCTTCTTTAAATCAGGACAACAGTTTTCAGCTGTGCTAGCATAATTGCAAAAGGCTTTTCTAACGATCAATTAGCCTTTTAAAATTATAAACTTGGATTAGCAAACACAACGTGCCACTGGAACACAGGAGTGATGGTTGCTGATAATGGGCCACTTTACGCCTATGTAGATATTCCATTAAAAAAAAATCAGCCGTTTCCAGCTACAATAGTCATTTACAACATTAACAATGTCTACACTGTATTTCTGATCAATTTGGATGTTATTTTAAAAGGACAAAAAATATGTGCTTTTCTTTCAAAAACAAGGACATTTTTAAGTGACACCAAACTTTTGAACGGTAGTTTATATGCAATGATTTTATTTGTTGTAATGTTCTACCGTCAGCCATATCTTGAGCAATAGTACTTCCTGTCTGCCAAACACAACAGTATTTCCTCCCCTCCCTTCCTCTCTCCTCCTCCGCATCTGTCCCTCTGCCCAAGCTGTCATACAGGTGGTATTCAGAGCTCTGGGGCATTACCAGTTGTCATACAGGGGGTATTCAGAGCTCTGGGGCATTACCAGTTGTCATACAGGGGGTATTCAGAGCTCTGGGGCATTACCAGTTGTCATACAGAGGGTATTCAGAGCTCTGGGGCATTACCAGTTGTCATACAGGGGGTATTCAGAGTACTGGGGCATTACCAGTTGTCATACAGAGGGTATTCAGAGCTCTGGGGCATTACCAGTTGTCATACAGAGGGTATTCAGAGCTCTGGGGCATTACCAGTTGTCATACAGAGGGTATTCAGAGCTCTGGGGCATTACCAGTTGTCATACAGAGGGTATTCAGAGCTCTGGGGCATTACCAGTTGTCATACAGGGGGTATTCAGAGTACTGGGGCATTACCAGTTGTCATACAGGTGGTATTCAGAGCACTGGGGCATCACCAGTTGCCATACAGGGGGTATTCAGAGTATTGGGGCATTACCAGTTGCCATACAGGGGGTATTCAGAGTACTGGGGCATTACCAGTTGCCATACAGGGGGTATTCAGAGTACTGGGGCATTACCAGTTGTCATACAGGGGGTATTCAGAGCTCTGGGGCATTACCAGTTGTCATACAGGTGGTATTCAGAGCACTGGGGCATCACCAGTTGCCATACAGGGGGTATTCAGAGTACTGGGGCATTACCAGTTGCCATACAGGGGGTATTCAGAGTACTGGGGCATTACCAGTTGCCATACAGGGGGTATTCAGAGTACTGGGGCATTACCAGTTGCCATACAGGGGGTATTCAGAGTACTGGGGCATTACCAGTTCTCATACAGGGGGTATTCAGAGCTCTGGGGCATTACCAGTTGCCATACAGGGGGTATTCAGAGCTCTGGGGCATTACCAGTTGCCATACAGGGGGTATTCGGAGCTCTGGGGCATTACCAGTTGCCATACAGGGGGTATTCGGAGCTCTGGGGCATTACCAGTTGCCATACAGGGGGTATTCGGAGCTCTGGGGCATTACCAGTTGCCATACAGGGGGTATTCAGAGTACTGGGGCATTACCAGTTGTCATACAGGTGGTATTCAGAGTACTGGGGCATTACCAGTTGCCATACAGGGGGTATTCAGAGTACTGGGGCATTACCAGTTGCCATACAGGGGGTATTCAGAGTACTGGGACATGACCAGTTGCCATACAGGGGGTATTCAGAGTACTGGGACATGACCAGTTGCCATACAGGGGGTATTCAGAGTACTGGGACATGACCAGTTGCCATACAGGGGGTATTCAGAGTACTGGGACATGACCAGTTGCCATACAGGGGGTATTCAGAGTACTGGGACATGACCAGTTGCCATACAGGGGGTATTCAGAGTACTGGGACATGACCAGTTGCCATACAGGTGGTATTCGGAGCTCTGGGACATGACCAGTTGCCATACAAGGGGTATTCAGAGTACTGGGACATGACCAGTTGCCATACAGGGGGTATTCAGAGTACTGGGACATGACCAGTTGCTATACAGGGGGTATTCAGAGTACTGGGACATGACCAGTTGCCATACAGGGGGTATTCAGAGTACTGGGACATGACCAGTTGCCGAACAGGGGGTATTCAGAGTACTGGGACATGACCGGTTGCCATACAGGGGGTATTCAGAGTACTGGGACATGACCGGTTGCCATACAGGGGGTATTCAGAGTACTGGGACATGACCAGTTGCCATACAGGGGGTATTCAGAGTACTGGGACATGACCAGTTGCCATACAGGGGGTATTCAGAGTACTGGGACATGACCAGTTGCCGAACAGGGGGTATTCAGAGTACTGGGACATGACCAGTTGCCGAACAGGGGGTATTCAGAGTACTGGGACATGACCAGTTGCCATACAGGGGGTATTCAGAGCTCTGGGACATGACCAGTTGCCATACAGGGGGTATTCAGAGTACTGGGACATGACCAGTTGCCATACAGGGGGTATTCAGAGTACTGGGACATGACCAGTTGCCATACAGGGGGTATTCAGAGCTCTGGGACATGACCAGTTGCCATACAGGGGGTATTCAGAGTACTGGGACATGACCAGTTGCCAGTCTTCAGTCCTTTAAAAACATGCTGTCTGTAAAATAGGGTGTGAGATGTCTTGGGAAATAAATCAATGTGACTCTGGATAATAACATAATCAAGTTTGTTTCCAACATTTGGGCTGTTTTCCTAAAGAAGTTCATTCCTCTTGATATGGTCCCGCCCTAATCATCAGCCAGGTGAGCAATAGTACTTCCTGCCTGCCAAGCCCATTTCATCACTCGAGGCTACAGAATATAGCTGTCTCCTCCTTGACAATATATTACACACCCAGCAGTTCAGGGTGGGGCTGTGTTAATAACGCAATCATCCACACACACACCCCCATACACACACACCCCCATACACACACACACACACACACACACACACACACACACACACAGGCTCCTGAACTCTGCGTGCTGCCAGCCATCCCAGCCTAGCTGCCACCATACCAACTAATTCTACGTACCAAACGGCTACCTATTACCTATGTACAGATGTAGGATCTGAATTTGAGCCAGTTTGCTACAGCAGGAAAATAATCCTGCAGCAACAGGAAATGTTAATTATTATGTGGATTATAATGAATGGAGATATTTAGAAGGGGCTAATCAAGTCAGAAATGTCAAAGAGGAAATTAATAACTTTAGAGGCCTTTTTAAAACTCAAATACACTACAAGTTTGCATTTTCTGCTTTGCAGGAAAATTCACAGAAACAAAGGATTGATCAAATTAAAATCCTGCATCTGTAGTGCACTACTTTTGCCCAAGGCCAGCTACTTTTGACATAGGCCTCTAGTCAATACTGCACTACATATGGAATAGGGTGCCATTTAGGATGCTGCTAAAGGTTCTGATGGAAGGAAAGGAGACTCAAGGAGGGTACAACTTCCTAAAAGGAAAGGAAAGGAGACTCGAGGAGGGTACCACTTCTTAAAGGGGAAGGAAAGGAGACTCAAGGAGGGTAGAACTTCCTAAAAGGGAAGGAAAGGAGACTCGAGGAGGGTACCACTTCTTAAAGGGGAAGGAAAGGAGACTCAAGGAGGGTAGAACTTCCTAAAAGGGAAGGAAAGGAGACTCGAGGAGGGTACCACTTCTTAAAGGGAAGGAAAGGAGACTCGAGGAGGGTACAACTTCCTAAAGGGGAAGGAAAGGAGACTCGAGGAGGGTACAACTTCCTAAAAGGGAAGGAAAGGAGACTCACGGAGAGTAGAAAGACACAAAGTCCCGAAAGCCATAAGCCCAAAGCCCTGGCTCAAAGACTACTGATTATGTTTCAGCAAAAGAAGACGAGGCTGGAGGAGAAGGGGATAGGGTGTGTATACACAGCCCTTTTGTATGAGCGTGGAGCCTATTGCCCTGGTTATCAATGGAGATAGAAAAGAGTCTGAAGAGGCAGAATTCCTCAGGTAAGCACCAGAGTGGAGGGACTAGCCCAGACAGGCACAACAGGGCTGGGTTCTCTAACCTGCCAGAGGCCTTGGAAGTCTTCACTGTGTTGACAATACACCACAACGCTGGGGATTGGACTTTCACTGATCGCCCCGAGAGCTGTACGTAGATAGGTCCTTAACTACACAGTTACTTTAACACACAGACACTTAAACACATAGACACACAGTCACTTAAACACATAGACACACAGTCACTTAACACACACACACACACACACGAGAATGACACACACACACAGACAGGAGAATGACACGCACACACACAGACACACACCCTCCGCGGAGGGGGGGGGGGGGGGGGGTTTAGGTTAATTAAATATTGTGTGGATAAAGGGCTGGTGGGTGGCAGGCAGGTTGAATGAAGAGAAATCAATTCATCAAAAAACAACAAAATCTCTTAAGTGTATACTGAGATTTCTCTTTCATTCTGTGTATCTGGTGTTACCGTGTAGACTAAGCCTCAGCTTTAGGGCCTAACTGTCTCACTCCAAATACACAGAAACTGGAGAAAAAAAATACGTTGTGAAAACTTGGCTGCAAAAGTTACCGTTGGTCCACTGAGGAAAAAAAAGGACAAGAGTTGTCAAGAGTTTAATTCAATAAGAACAGAAGCTGTAAAATAGACCGTTTAAAAGTAACAGAGGGCCAGAACAGTAGTCGAATGTTTAGGAAAGATTAGGTGAAGTGGTAAAAGAGGATGACATCAGTGTTGGCTGTGTTATGGAGTGCTCCCCTGTGTTATGGAGTGCTCCCCTGTGTTATGGAGTGCTCCCCTGTGTTATGGAGTGCTCCCCTGTGCTATGGAGTGCTCCCCTGTGCTATGGAGTGCTCCCCTGTGTTATGGAGTGCTCCCCTGTGTTATGGAGTGCTCCCCTGTGTTATGGAGTGCTCCCCTGTGTTATGGAGTGCTCCCCTGTGTTATGGAGTGCTCCCCTGTGTTATGGAGTGCTCCCCTGTGCTATGGAGTGCTCCCCTGTGCTATGGAGTGCTCCCCTGTGCTATGGAGTGCTCCCTGTGTTATGGAGTGCTCCCCTGTGCTATGGAGTGCTCCCCTGTGCTATGGAGTGCTCCCTGTGTTATGCAGTGCTCCCCTGTGTTATGCAGTGCTCCCCTGTGCTATGGAGTGCTCCCTGTGTTATGGAGTGCTCCCCTGTGCTATGGAGTGCTCCCCTGTGCTATGGAGTGCTCCCTGTGCTATGGAGTGCTCCCCTGTGTTATGGAGTGCTCCCCTGTGTTATGCAGTGCTCCCCTGTGTTATGTGTGATGATTGTGAGGCGCTATACAAATTCCACAGTCAAAAGATGACACGTCAATGGAACTGTGCTGTTCAGATGGATTACATGGGATTGTAACTGAAATCTGGACACTGACTGTAGGTCCATGACCTCTCACATAGTCTAATATAATATTAACTGTAAGCTTATAACCTCTCACATAGCCTCACATGATTAATTTCTTTCAGCATCTACAGAGAATAAATTAGCGGTTAGGGACCGTCTGTAGAGGTGCCGTCTTTATCAGCATCATAAAAGCTGATAATATTTCAACCACATAAAATATGCATTCTAGCCAAACTGAAAACGTATTTTTTTTAAATGGTCAAACTGACATTTGGAAATGTGTCCCAGAAAATATTTCCATATTTCATGTTTTTCATTATTGCATTTTGTCCCCGGTCCCTAAACATCTTTGCTGTGTGAGAGAAGCAGAGATGAAAGTTTACAACCACAACCAGATTGAAGCATTCATTCTATCCCTTTGACATCATTAATTCTATCCCTTTATGACATCATTCATTCTATCCCTTTATGACATCAGTCATTCTATCCCTTTGTGACATCATTCATTCTATCCCTTTATGACATCATTCATTCTATCCCTTTATGACATCATTCATTCTATCCCTTTATGACATCATTCATTCTATCCCTTTATGACATCAGTCATTCTATCCCTTTGTGATATCAGTCATTCTATCCCTTCATGACAGCATTCTGTTGAGGGTTTTTATTAAAGTCTTCTTGGGGCAACAATAATGACAGAAGAGAAGCTGCATGTACTGTATCTAATGATATCATCCGCCATCTCCGACTGTATAGCGCATTTTCTATATTAGCGGGCTAGGGTCGAGTGCGGGCCTCAGATTTTCCCTTTATTACATATAAATGAGCGGTTGTGGATGTGTTATCAGCAATTGTGGGCGGGTGCGGGTGAACAAATAGCTGACCTGCTCATCACTAAAACACACACACACCCACCCACCGACCCCAATCCGCACCCCCTAGATACAAACACACACTGACTGTATTCTTAGTTAAGCTGATGGGCAAGCGACTATAAATTCCTGGGCCTCCCTGCAACAACACTAGATAAATATCAGGAACAGTTCAGCTGTTATGGCAGTGTCCCATATTGTCTCTCAGCCAACACACAAATCCCCTGATTGCTCAATACAGTCTCTTAGTGTCCTTCTCAGCCAGCCATCCAACCATGTATCCAGCCAGCCAACCATCCAGCCTCCCTCCCTTCCTTACTACATGCTTTCACCCCAAAGGATGTGCATGAAGGAGCTAAAGAACGAGAGGAGAAAAACAGAGCGGTAGAAAGAAGAGGAGAGGCAAGTGAAAGAGGAAAAGAAAGGAATGGAAAAGTGTAAACAGCAGCTCTATAAGGGGAAGAGATGGAGTCAGGGCTAGAGATGGAGTCAGGGCTGGAGTCAGAGCTAGAGATGGAGTCAGGGCTGGAGATGGAGTCAGGGCTAGAGATGGAGTCAGGGCTGGAGTCAGAGCTAGAGATGGAGTCAGGGCTGGAGATGGAGTCAGGGCTAGAGATGGAGTCAGGGCTGGAGTCAGAGCTAGAGATGGAGTCAGGGCTAGAGATAGAGTCAGGGCTAGAGATGGAGTCAGGGCTAGAGATGGAGTCAGGGCTGGAGATGGAGTCAGGGCTAGAGTCAGGGCTGGAGATGGAGTCAGGGCTGGATATGGAGTCAGGGCTGGAGTCAGGGCTAGAGATGGAGTCAGGGCTGGAGATGGAGTCAGGGCTGGAGTCAGAGCTAGAGATGGAGTCAGGGCTGGAGATGGAGTCAGGGCTAGAGATGGAATCAGGGCTGGAGTCAGGGCTAGAGATGGAGTCAGGGCTAGAGATGGAGTCAGGGCTGGAGTCAGGGCTGGAGTCAGGGCTAGAGATGGAGTCAGGGCTAGAGTCAGGGCTGGAGTCAGGGCTAGGGATGGAGTCAGGGCTAGAGATGGAGTCAGGGCTGGAGTCAGGGCTAGAGATGGAGTCAGGGCTGGATATGGAGTCAGGGCTGGAGTCAGGGCTAGAGATGGAGTCAGGGCTAGAGTCAGGGCTAGAGATGGAGTCAGGGCTAGAGATGGAGTCAGGGCTGGAGATGGAGTCAGGGCTAGAGATGGAGTCAGGGCTGGAGTCAGGGCTAGAGATGGAGTCAGGGCTGGAGTCAGGGCTGGAGTCAGGGCTAGAGTCAGGGCTGGAGTCAGGGCTAGAGATGGAGTCAGGGCTAGGGATGGAGTCAGGGCTAGGGATGGAGTCAGGGCTGGAGTCAGGGCTAGAAATGGGTCAGGGCTAGAGTCAGGGCTAGAGATGGAGTCAGGGCTAGAGTCAGGGCTGGAGTCAGGGCTAGAGATGGAGTCAGGGCTAGGGATGGAGTCAGGGCTAGGGCTGGAGTCAGGGCTAGAGATGGAGTCAGGGCTAGAGTCAGGGCTGGAGATGGAGTCAGGGCTAGAGATGGAGTCAGGGCTGGAGTCAGGGCTAGAGATGGAGTCAGGGCTAGAGATGGAGTCAGGGCTGGAGTCAGGGCTGGAGATGGAGTCAGGGCTAGAGATGGAGTCGGGGCTGGAGTCGGGGCTAGAGATGGAGTCAGGGCTGGAGTCAGGGCTGGAGTCAGGGCTAGGGATGGAGTCAGGGCTAGAGATGGAGTCAGGGCTGGAGTCAGGGCTAGAGATGGAGTCAGGGCTGGATATGGAGTCAGGGCTGGAGTCAGGGCTAGAGATGGAGTCAGGGCTAGAGTCAGGGCTAGAGATGGAGTCAGGGCTAGAGATGGAGTCAGGGCTAGAGATGGAGTCAGGGCTAGAGATGGAGTCAGGGCTGGAGTCAGGGCTAGAGATGGAGTCAGGGCTGGAGTCAGGGCTGGAGTCAGGGCTAGAGATGGAGTCAGGGCTAGAGTCAGGGCTGGAGTCAGGGCTAGAGATGGAGTCAGGGCTAGGGATGGAGTCAGGGCTAGGGATGGAGTCAGGGCTGGAGTCAGGGCTAGAGATGGAGTCAGGGCTGGATATGGAGTCAGGGCAAGAGTCAGGGCTAGAGATGGAGTCAGGGCTAGAGTCAGGGCTAGAGATGGAGTCAGGGCTAGAGTCAGGGCTGGAGTCAGGGCTAGAGATGGAGTCAGGGCTAGGGATGGAGTCAGGGCTAGGGCTGGAGTCAGGGCTAGAGATGGAGTCAGGGCTAGAGTCAGGGCTGGAGATGGAGTCAGGGCTAGAGATGGAGTCAGGGCTGGAGTCAGGGCTAGAGATGGAGTCAGGGCTAGAGATGGAGTCAGGGCTGGAGTCAGGGCTGGAGATGGAGTCAGGGCTAGAGATGGAGTCGGGGCTGGAGTCGGGGCTAGAGATGGAGTCAGGGCTGGAGATGGAGTCAGGGCTGGAGTCAGGGCTGGAGTCAGGGCTAGAGATGGAGTCAGGGCTGGAAATGTAGTCAGGGCTGGAGATGAAGTCAGGGCTTAGAGATGGAGTCAGGGCTGGAGTCAGGGCTAGAGATGGAGTCAGGGCTAGAGATGGAGTCAGGGCTGGAGTCAGGGCTAGAGATGGAGTCAGGGCTGGAGATGGAGTAAGGGCTAGAGTCAGGGCTGGATTCAGGGCTAGAGATGGAGTCAGGGCTAGAGATGGAGTCAGGGCTGGAGTCAGGGCTGGAGTCAGGGCTAGAGATGGAGTCAGGGCTAGAGTCAGGGCTGGAGTAGGGCTAGAGATGGAGTCAGGGCTGGAGTCAGGGCTAGAGATGGAGTCAGGGCTGGAAATGGAGTAGGGATGGAGTCGGGGCTAGGGATGGAGTCGGGGCTAGGGATGGAGTCGGGGCTTGGGATGGAGTCGGGGCTAGAGATGGAGTCGGGGCTAGGGATGGAGTTGGGGCTAGGGATGGAGTCGGGGCTAGGGCTGGAGTCAGGGCTAGAGATGGAGTCAGGGCTAGAGTCAGGGCTGGAGATGGAGTCAGGGCTAGAGATGGAGTCAGGGCTGGAGTCAGGGCTAGAGATGGAGTCAGGGCTGGAAATGTAGTCAGGGCTGGAGATGAAGTCAGGGCTTAGAGATGGAGTCAGGGCTGGAGTCAGGGCTAGAGATGGAGTCAGGGCTAGAGATGGAGTCAGGGCTGGAGTCAGGGCTAGAGATGGAGTCAGGGCTGGAGATGGAGTCAGGGCTAGAGTCAGGGCTGGATTCAGGGCTAGAGATGGAGTCAGGGCTAGAGATGGAGTCAGGGCTGGAGTCAGGGCTGGAGTCAGGGCTAGAGATGGAGTCAGGGCTAGAGTCAGGGCTGGAGTAGGGCTAGAGATGGAGTCAGGGCTGGAGTCAGGGCTAGAGATGGAGTCAGGGCTGGAAATGGAGTAGGGATGGAGTCGGGGCTAGGGATGGAGTCGGGGCTAGGGATGGAGTCGGGGCTTGGGATGGAGTCGGGGCTAGAGATGGAGTCGGGGCTAGGGATGGAGTTGGGGCTAGGGATGGAGTCGGGGCTAGGGATGGAGTCGGGGCTAGGGATGGAGTCAGGGCTAAGGATGGAGTCGGGGCTAGGGATGGATTCAGAGCTGGAGTCAGAGCTAGGGATGGATTCAGAGCTGGAGTTAGGGCTAGGGATGGAGTCAGGGCTGGAGTCAGGGCTAGAGATGGAGTCAGGGCTGGAGTCAGGGCTAGAGATGGAGTCAGGGCTGGAAATGGAGTCAGGGCTGGAGATGGAGTCAAGGCTAGAGATGAGTCAGGGCTAGAGTCAGGGCTAGAGATGGAGTCAGGGCTGGATATGGAGTCAGGGCTGGATATGGAGTCAGGGCTGGATATGGAGTCAGGGCTGGAGTCAGGGCTATAGATGGAGTCAGGGCTACAGTCAGGGCTGGAGATGGAGTCAGGGCTAGAGATGGAGTCAGGGCTGGAGTCAGGGCTAGAGATGGAGTCAGGGCTAGAGATGTAGTCAGGGCTGGAGATGGAGTCGGGGCTGGAGTCGGGGCTAGAGATGGAGTCGGGGCTAGAGATGGAGTCAGGGCTGGAGTCAGGGCTAGAGATGGAGTCAGTGCTGGAGATGGAGTCAGGGCTGGAGATGGAGTCAGGGCTAGAGATGGAGTCAGGGCTGGAGTCGGGGCTAGGGATGGAGTCGGGACTAGGGATGGAGTCGGGGCTGGAGTCAGGGCTAGAGATGGAGTCAGGGCTAGAGATGGAGTCAGGGCTGGAGTCAGGGCTAGAGATGGAGTCAGGGCTGGAGTCAGGGCTAGAGATGGAGTCGGGGCTAGGGATGGAGTCGGGGCTAGGGATGGAGTCGGGGCTAGGGATGGAGTCGGGGCTAGGGATGGAGGCGGGGCTAGGGATGGAGTCGGGGCTGGAGTCAGGGCTAGAGATGGAGTCAGGGATGGAGTCGGGGCTAGGGATGGAGTCGGGGCTAGGGATGGAGTCGGGGCTAGGGATGGAGGCGGGGCTAGGGATGGAGTCGGGGCTAGGGATGGAGGCGGGGCTAGGGATGGAGTCGGGGCTAGGGATGGAGTCGGGGCTAGGGATGGAGGCGGGGCTAGGGATGGAGTCGGGGCTAGGGATGGAGTCGGGGCTAGGGATGGATTCAGAGCTGGAGTCAGAGCTAGGGATGGATTCAGAGCTGGAGTTAGGGCTAGGGATGGAGTCAGAGCTGGAGATGGAGTCGGGGCTAGGGATGGAGTCGGGGCTTGGGATGGAGTCGGGGCTAGGGATGGAGTCGGGGCTAGGGATGGAGTCGGGGCTTGGGATGGAGTCGGGGCTTGGGATGGAGTCAGAGCTAGAGATGGAGTCGGGGCTAGGAATGGAGTCGGGGCTTGGGATGGAGTCAGAGCTGGAGATGGAGTCGGGGCTAGGGATGGAGTCGGGGCTAGGGATGGAGTCAGGGCTAGGGATGGAGTCGGGGCTAGAGATGGAGTCGGGGCTAGGGATGGAGTCGGGGCTTGGATTGGAGTCAGAGCTGGAGATGGAGTCGGGGCTAGGGATGGAGTCAGAGCTGGAGATGGAGTCGGGGCTAGGGATGGAGTCGGGGCTAGGGATGGAGTCAGGGCTAGGGCTGGAGTCAGGGCTAGGGCTGGAGTCAGGGCTAGAGATGGAGTCAGGGCTGGAAATGGAGTCAGGGCTGGAGTCAGGGCTGGAGTCAGGGCTAGAGATGGAGTCAAGGCTAGAGATGAGTCAGGGCTAGAGTCAGGGCTAGAGATGGAGTCAGGGCTGGATATGGAGTCAGGGCTGGATATGGAGTCAGGGCTGGATATGGAGTCAGGGCTGGAGTCAGGGCTATAGATGGAGTCAGGGCTAGAGTCAGGGCTGGAGATGGAGTCAGGGCTAGAGATGGAGTCAGGGCTGGAGTCAGGGCTAGAGATGGAGTCAGGGCTAGAGATGTAGTCAGGGCTAGAGATGGAGTCAGGGCTGGAGTCAGGGCTAGAGATGGAGTCAGGGCTAGAGATGGAGTCAGGGCTGGAGATGGAGTCGGGGCTGGAGTCGGGGCTAGAGATGGAGTCGGGGCTAGAGATGGAGTCAGGGCTAGAGATGGAGTCAGGGCTAGAGATGGAGTCAGGGCTGGAGATGGAGTCAGGGCTGGAGATGGAGTCAGGGCTAGAGATGGAGTCAGGGCTGGAGTCGGGGCTAGGGATGGAGTCGGGACTAGGGATGGAGTCGGGGCTGGAGTCAGGGCTAGAGATGGAGTCAGGGCTAGAGATGGAGTCAGGGCTGGAGTCAGGGCTAGAGATGGAGTCAGGGCTGGAGTCAGGGCTAGAGATGGAGTCGGGGCTAGGGATGGAGTCGGGGCTAGGGATGGAGGCGGGGCTAGGGATGGAGTCGGGGCTGGAGTCAGGGCTAGAGATGGAGTCAGGGATGGAGTCGGGGCTAGGGATGGAGTCGGGGCTAGGGATGGAGTCGGGGCTAGGGATGGAGTCGGGGCTAGGGATGGAGGCGGGGCTAGGGATGGAGTCGGGGCTAGGGATGGAGGCGGGGCTAGGGATGGAGTCGGGGCTAGGGATGGAGTCGGGGCTAGGGATGGAGGCGGGGCTAGGGATGGAGTCGGGGCTAGGGATGGAGTCGGGGCTAGGGATGGATTCAGAGCTGGAGTCAGAGCTAGGGATGGATTCAGAGCTGGAGAAGGTATGTTAGGGCTAGGGATGGAGTCAGAGCTGGAGATGGAGTCAGGGCTAGGGATGGAGTCGGGGCTAGGGATGGAGTCGGGGCTTGGGATAGAGTCAGAGCTGGAGATGGAGTCGGGGCTAGGGATGGAGTCGGGGCTAGGGATGGAGTCGGGGCTAGAGATGGAGTCGGGGCTAGGGATGGAGTCGGGGCTTGGGATGGAGTCAGAGCTGGAGATGGAGTCGGGGCTAGAGATGGAGTCAGGGCTGGAAATGGAGTAGGGATGGAGTCGGGGCTAGGGATGGAGTCGGGGCTAGGGATGGAGTCGGGGCTTGGGATGGAGTCGGGGCTAGAGATGGAGTCGGGGCTAGGGATGGAGTTGGGGCTAGGGATGGAGTCGGGGCTAGGGCTGGAGTCAGGGCTAGAGATGGAGTCAGGGCTAGAGTCAGGGCTGGAGATGGAGTCAGGGCTAGAGATGGAGTCAGGGCTGGAGTCAGGGCTAGAGATGGAGTCAGGGCTGGAAATGTAGTCAGGGCTGGAGATGAAGTCAGGGCTTAGAGATGGAGTCAGGGCTGGAGTCAGGGCTAGAGATGGAGTCAGGGCTAGAGATGGAGTCAGGGCTGGAGTCAGGGCTAGAGATGGAGTCAGGGCTGGAGATGGAGTCAGGGCTAGAGTCAGGGCTGGATTCAGGGCTAGAGATGGAGTCAGGGCTAGAGATGGAGTCAGGGCTGGAGTCAGGGCTGGAGTCAGGGCTAGAGATGGAGTCAGGGCTAGAGTCAGGGCTGGAGTAGGGCTAGAGATGGAGTCAGGGCTGGAGTCAGGGCTAGAGATGGAGTCAGGGCTGGAAATGGAGTAGGGATGGAGTCGGGGCTAGGGATGGAGTCGGGGCTAGGGATGGAGTCGGGGCTTGGGATGGAGTCGGGGCTAGAGATGGAGTCGGGGCTAGGGATGGAGTTGGGGCTAGGGATGGAGTCGGGGCTAGGGATGGAGTCGGGGCTAGGGATGGAGTCAGGGCTAGGGATGGAGTCGGGGCTAGGGATGGATTCAGAGCTGGAGTCAGAGCTAGGGATGGATTCAGAGCTGGAGTTAGGGCTAGGGATGGAGTCAGGGCTGCAGTCAGGGCTAGAGATGGAGTCAGGGCTGGAGTCAGGGCTAGAGATGGAGTCAGGGCTGGAAATGGAGTCAGGGCTGGAGATGGAGTCAAGGCTAGAGATGAGTCAGGGCTAGAGTCAGGGCTAGAGATGGAGTCAGGGCTGGATATGGAGTCAGGGCTGGATATGGAGTCAGGGCTGGATATGGAGTCAGGGCTGGAGTCAGGGCTATAGATGGAGTCAGGGCTACAGTCAGGGCTGGAGATGGAGTCAGGGCTAGAGATGGAGTCAGGGCTGGAGTCAGGGCTAGAGATGGAGTCAGGGCTAGAGATGTAGTCAGGGCTGGAGATGGAGTCGGGGCTGGAGTCGGGGCTAGAGATGGAGTCGGGGCTAGAGATGGAGTCAGGGCTAGAGATGGAGTCAGGGCTGGAGTCAGGGCTAGAGATGGAGTCAGTGCTGGAGATGGAGTCAGGGCTGGAGATGGAGTCAGGGCTAGAGATGGAGTCAGGGCTGGAGTCGGGGCTAGGGATGGAGTCGGGACTAGGGATGGAGTCGGGGCTGGAGTCAGGGCTAGAGATGGAGTCAGGGCTAGAGATGGAGTCAGGGCTGGAGTCAGGGCTAGAGATGGAGTCAGGGCTGGAGTCAGGGCTAGAGATGGAGTCGGGGCTAGGGATGGAGTCGGGGCTAGGGATGGAGTCGGGGCTAGGGATGGAGTCGGGGCTAGGGATGGAGGCGGGGCTAGGGATGGAGTCGGGGCTGGAGTCAGGGCTAGAGATGGAGTCAGGGATGGAGTCGGGGCTAGGGATGGAGTCGGGGCTAGGGATGGAGTCGGGGCTAGGGATGGAGGCGGGGCTAGGGATGGAGTCGGGGCTAGGGATGGAGGCGGGGCTAGGGATGGAGTCGGGGCTAGGGATGGAGTCGGGGCTAGGGATGGAGGCGGGGCTAGGGATGGAGTCGGGGCTAGGGATGGAGTCGGGGCTAGGGATGGATTCAGAGCTGGAGTCAGAGCTAGGGATGGATTCAGAGCTGGAGTTAGGGCTAGGGATGGAGTCAGAGCTGGAGATGGAGTCGGGGCTAGGGATGGAGTCGGGGCTTGGGATGGAGTCGGGGCTAGGGATGGAGTCGGGGCTAGGGATGGAGTCGGGGCTTGGGATGGAGTCGGGGCTTGGGATGGAGTCAGAGCTAGAGATGGAGTCAGGGCTAGGAATGGAGTCGGGGCTTGGGATGGAGTCAGAGCTGGAGATGGAGTCGGGGCTAGGGATGGAGTCGGGGCTAGGGATGGAGTCAGGGCTAGGGATGGAGTCGGGGCTAGAGATGGAGTCGGGGCTAGGGATGGAGTCGGGGCTTGGATTGGAGTCAGAGCTGGAGATGGAGTCGGGGCTAGGGATGGAGTCAGAGCTGGAGATGGAGTCGGGGCTAGGGATGGAGTCGGGGCTAGGGATGGAGTCAGGGCTAGGGCTGGAGTCAGGGCTAGGGCTGGAGTCAGGGCTAGAGATGGAGTCAGGGCTGGAAATGGAGTCAGGGCTGGAGTCAGGGCTGGAGTCAGGGCTAGAGATGGAGTCAAGACTAGAGATGAGTCAGGGCTAGAGTCAGGGCTAGAGATGGAGTCAGGGCTGGATATGGAGTCAGGGCTGGATATGGAGTCAGGGCTGGATATGGAGTCAGGGCTGGAGTCAGGGCTATAGATGGAGTCAGGGCTAGAGTCAGGGCTGGAGATGGAGTCAGGGCTAGAGATGGAGTCAGGGCTGGAGTCAGGGCTAGAGATGGAGTCAGGGCTAGAGATGTAGTCAGGGCTAGAGATGGAGTCAGGGCTGGAGTCAGGGCTAGAGATGGAGTCAGGGCTAGAGATGGAGTCAGGGCTGGAGATGGAGTCGGGGCTGGAGTCGGGGCTAGAGATGGAGTCAGGGCTAGAGATGGAGTCAGGGCTAGAGATGGAGTCAGGGCTGGAGATGGAGTCAGGGCTGGAGATGGAGTCAGGGCTAGAGATGGAGTCAGGGCTGGAGTCGGGGCTAGGGATGGAGTCGGGACTAGGGATGGAGTCGGGGCTGGAGTCAGGGCTAGAGATGGAGTCAGGGCTAGAGATGGAGTCAGGGCTGGAGTCAGGGCTAGAGATGGAGTCAGGGCTGGAGTCAGGGCTAGAGATGGAGTCGGGGCTAGGGATGGAGTTGGGGCTAGGGATGGAGGCGGGGCTAGGGATGGAGTCGGGGCTGGAGTCAGGGCTAGAGATGGAGTCAGGGATGGAGTCGGGGCTAGGGATGGAGTCGGGGCTAGGGATGGAGTCGGGGCTAGGGATGGAGTCGGGGCTAGGGATGGAGGCGGGGCTAGGGATGGAGTCGGGGCTAGGGATGGAGTCGGGGCTAGGGATGGAGTCGGGGCTAGGGATGGAGGCGGGGCTAGGGATGGAGTCGGGGCTAGGGATGGAGTCGGGGCTAGGGATGGATTCAGAGCTGGAGTCAGAGCTAGGGATGGATTCAGAGCTGGAGAAGGTATGTTAGGGCTAGGGATGGAGTCAGAGCTGGAGATGGAGTCAGGGCTAGGGATGGAGTCGGGGCTAGGGATGGAGTCGGGGCTTGGGATGGAGTCAGAGCTGGAGATGGAGTCGGGGCTAGGGATGGAGTCGGGGCTAGGGATGGAGTCGGGGCTAGAGATGGAGTCGGGGCTAGGGATGGAGTCGGGGCTTGGGATGGAGTCAGAGCTGGAGATGGAGTCGGGGCTAGAGATGGAGTCGGGGCTAGGAATGGAGTCGGGGCTTGGGATGGAGTCAGAGCTGGAGTCGGGGCTAGGGATGGAGTCGGGGCTAGGGATGGAGTCAGGGCTAGGGATGGAGTCGGGGCTAGGGATGGAGTCGGGGCTAGGGATGGAGTCAGAGCTGGAGATTGAGTCGGGGCTAGGGATGGAGTCGGGGCTAGGGATGGAGTCAGGGCTAGGGATGGAGTCAGAGCTGGAGATGGAGTCGGGGCTAGGGATGGAGTCGGGGCTAGGGATGGAGTCGGGTCTAGGGATGGAGTCGGGGCTAGGGATGGAGTCGGGGCTAGGGATGGAGTCGGGGCTAGGGATGGAGGCGGGGCTAGGGATGGAGGCGGGGCTAGGGATGGAGTCGGGGCTAGGGATGGAGGCGGGGCTAGGGATGGAGTCGGGGCTAGGGATGGAGGCGGGGCTAGGGATGGAGTCGGGGCTAGGGATGGAGGCGGGGCTAGGGATGGAGTCGGGGCTAGGGATGGAGTCGGGGCTAGGGATGGATTCAGAGCTGGAGTCAGAGCTAGGGATGGATTCAGAGCTGGAGTTAGGGCTAGGGATGGAGTCAGAGCTGGAGATGGAGTCGGGGCTAGGGATGGAGTCGGGGCTAGGGATGGAGTCGGGGCTAGGGATGGAGTCAGAGCTGGAGATGGAGTCGGGGCTAGGGATGGAGTCGGGGCTAGGGATGGAGTCGGGGCTTGGGATGGAGTCAGAGCTGGAGATGGAGTCGGGGCTAGAGATGGAGTCGGGGCTAGGGATGGAGTCGGGGCTTGGGATGGAGTCAGAGCTGGAGATGGAGTCGGGGCTAGGGATGGAGTCGGGGCTAGGGATGGAGTCAGGGCTAGGGATGGAGTCGGGGCTAGAGATGGAGTCGGGGCTAGGGATGGAGTCGGGGCTTGGGTTGGAGTCAGAGCTGGAGATGGAGTCGGGGCTAGGGATGGAGTCGGGGCTAGGGATGGAGTCAGAGCTGGAGATGGAGTCGGGGCTAGGGATGGAGTCGGGGCTAGGGATGGAGTCAGGGCTAGGGCTGGAGTCAGGGCTAGAGATGGAGTCAGGGCTGGAAATGGAGTCAGGGCTGGAGTCAGGGCTGGAGTCAGGGCTAGAGATGGAGTCAAGGCTAGAGATGAGTCAGGGCTAGAGTCAGGGCTAGAGATGGAGTCAGGGCTGGATATGGAGTCAGGGCTGGATATGGAGTCAGGGCTGGATATGGAGTCAGGGCTGGAGTCAGGGCTATAGATGGAGTCAGGGCTAGAGTCAGGGCTGGAGATGGAGTCAGGGCTAGAGATGGAGTCAGGGCTGGAGTCAGGGCTAGAGATGGAGTCAGGGCTAGAGATGTAGTCAGGGCTAGAGATGGAGTCAGGGCTGGAGTCAGGGCTAGAGATGGAGTCAGGGCTAGAGATGGAGTCGGGCTGGAGATGGAGTCGGGGCTGGAGTCGGGGCTAGAGATGGAGTCGGGGCTAGAGATGGAGTCAGGGCTAGAGATGGAGTCAGGGCTAGAGATGGAGTCAGGGCTGGAGTCAGGGCTAGAGATGGAGTCAGGGCTGGAGATGGAGTCAGGGCTGGAGATGGAGTCAGGGCTAGAGATGGAGTCAGGGCTGGAGTTGGGGCTAGGGATGGAGTCGGGACTAGGGATGGAGTCGGGGCTGGAGTCAGGGCTAGAGATGGAGTCAGGGCTAGAGATGGAGTCAGGGCTGGAGTCAGGGCTAGAGATGGAGTCAGGGCTGGAGTCAGGGCTAGAGATGGAGTCGGGGCTAGGGATGGAGTCGGGGCTAGGGATGGAGTCGGGGCAAGGGATGGAGTCGGGGCTAGGGATGGAGTCGGGGCTAGGGATGGAGGCGGGGCTAGGGATGGAGTCGGGGCTGGAGTCAGGGCTAGAGATGGAGTCAGGGATGGAGTCGGGGCTAGGGATGGAGTCGGGGCTAGGGATGGAGTCGGGGCTAGGGATGGAGGCGGGGCTAGGGATGGAGTCGGGCTAGGGATGGAGGCGGGGCTAGGGATGGAGTCGGGGCTAGGGATGGAGTCGGGGCTAGGGATGGAGTCGGGGCTAGGGATGGATTCAGAGCTGGAGTCAGAGCTAGGGATGGATTCAGAGCTGGAGTTAGGGCTAGGGATGGAGTCAGAGCTGGAGATGGAGTCAGGGCTAGGGATGGAGTCGGGGCTAGGGATGGAGTTGGGGCTTGGGATGGAGTCAGAGCTGGAGATGGAGTCGGGGCTAGAGATGGAGTCGGGGCTAGGGATGGAGTCGGGGCTAGGGATGGAGTCGGGGCTTGGGATGGAGTCAGAGCTGGAATCGGGGCTAGGGATGGAGTCGGGGCTAGGGATGGAGTCAGGGCTAGGGATGGAGTCGGGGCTAGAGATGGAGTCGGGGCTAGGGATGGAGTCGGGGCTTGGGTTGGAGTCAGAGCTGGAGATGGAGTCGGGGCTAGGGATGGAGTCGGGGCTAGGGATGGAGTCAGAGCTGGAGATTGAGTCGGGGCTAGGGATGGAGTCGGAGCTAGGGATGGAGTCAGGGCTAGGGATGGAGTCAGAGCTGGAGATGGAGTCGGGGCTAGGGATGGAGTCGGGGCTAGGGATGGAGTTGGGGCTAGGGATGGAGTCGGGGCTAGGGATGGAGGCGGGGCTAGGGATGGAGGCGGGGCTAGGGATGGAGTCGGGGCTAGGGATGGAGTCGGGGCTAGGGATGGAGTCGAGGCTAGGGATGGAGTCGGGGCTAGGGATGGAGTCGGGGCTAGGGATGGATTCAGAGCTGGAGTCAGAGCTAGGGATGGATTCAGAGCTGGAGTTAGGGCTAGGGATGGAGTCAGAGCTGGAGATGGAGTCGGGGCTAGGGATGGAGTCGGGGCTAGGGATGGAGTCGGGGCTAGAGATGGAGTCGGGGTTAGGGATGGAGTCGGGGCTTGGGTTGGAGTCAGAGCTGGAGATGGAGTCGGGGCTAGGGATGGAGTCGGGGCTAGGAATGGAGTCAGAGCTGGAGATTGAGTCGGGGCTAGGGATGGAGTCGGGGCTAGGGATGGAGTCGGGGCTAGGAATGGAGTCAGAGCTGGAGATGGAGTCGGGGCTAGGGATGGAGTCGGGGCTAGGGATGGAGTCGGGGCTAGGGATGGAGTCGGGGCTAGGGATGGAGGCGGGGCTAGGGATGGAGGCGGGGCTAGGGATGGAGTCGGGGCTAGGGATGGAGTCGGGGCTAGGGATGGAGTCGAGGCTAGGGATGGAGTCGGGGCTAGGGATGGAGTCGGGGCTAGGGATGGATTCAGAGCTGGAGTCAGAGCTAGGGATGGATTCAGAGCTGGAGTTAGGGCTAGGGATGGAGTCAGAGCTGGAGATGGAGTCGGGGCTAGGGATGGAGTCGGGGCTAGGGATGGAGTCGGGGCTAGGGATGGAGTCGGGGCTAGAGATGGAGTCGGGGCTAGGGATGGAGTCGGGGCTAGGGATGGAGTCGGGGCTTGGGATGGAGTCGGGGCTAGAGATGGAGTCGGGGCTAGGGATGGAGTCGGGGCTAGGGATGTAGTCGGGGCTTGGGATGGAGTCAGAGCTGGAGATGGAGTCGGGGCTAGAGATGGAGTCGGGGCTAGGGATGGAGTCGGGGCATGGGATGGAGTCAGAGCTGGAGATGGAGTCGGGGCTAGGGATGGAGTTGGGGCTAGGGATGGAGTCAGGGCTAGGGATGGAGTCGGGGCTAGAGATGGAGTCAGGGCTAGAGATGGAGTCGGGGCTAGGGATGGAGTCGGGGCTAGGGATGGAGTCGGGGCTAGGGATGGAGTCGGGGCTAGGGATGGAGTCAGAGCTGGAGATGGAGTCGGGGCTAGGGATGGAGTCGGGGCTAGGGATGGAGTCAGAGCTGGAGATGGAGTCGGGGCTAGGGATGGAGTCGGGGCTAGAGATGGAGTCGGGGCTAGGGATGGAGTCAGGGCTAGGGATGGAGTCGGGGCTAGGGATGGAGTCGGGGCTAGGGATGGAGTCGGGGCTAGGGATGGAGTCAGGGCTAGGGATGGAGTCGGGGCTAGGGATGGAGTCGGGGCTAGGGATGGAGTCGGGGCTAGGGATGGAGTCGGGGCTAGAGATGGAGTCGGGGCTAGGGATGGAGTCGGGGCTAGGGATGGAGTCGGGGCTAGGGATGGAGTCTGGGCTAGGGATGGAGTCGGGGCTAGGGATGGAGTCGGGGCTAGGGATGGAGTCTGGGCTAGGGATGGAGTCAGAGCTGGAGATGGAGTCGGGGCTAGGGATGGAGTCGGGGCTAGGGATGGAGTCGGGGCTAGGGATGGAGTCGGGGCTAGGGATGGAGTCAGGGCTAGGGATGGAGTCAGGGCTAGGGATGGAGTCAGAGCTGGAGATGGAGTCGGGGCTAGAGATGGAGTCGGGGCTAGAGATGGAGTCGGGGCTAGGGATGGAGTCGGGGCATGGGATGGAGTCAGAGCTGGAGATGGAGTCGGGGCTAGGGATGGAGTCGGGGCTAGGGATGGAGTCGGGGCTAGGGATGGAGTCGGGGCTAGAGATGGAGTCGGGGCAAGGGATGGAGTCGGGGCTTGGGATGGAGTCAGAGCTGGAGATGGAGTCGGGGCTAGGGATGGAGTCGGGGTAGGGATGGAGTCAGAGCTGGAGATGGAGTCGGGGCTAGGGATGGAGTCGGGGCTAGGGATGGAGTCGGGGCTAGGGATGGAGTCGGGGCTAGGGATGGAGTCGGGGCTAGGGATGGAGTCGGGGCTAGGGATGGAGTCAGAGCTGGAGATGGAGTCGGGGCTAGGGATGGAGTCAGAGCTGGAGATGGAGTCGGGGCTAGGGATGGAGTCGGGGCTAGGGATGGAGTCAGGGCTGGAGATGGAGTCGGGGCTAGGGATGGAGTCGGGGCTAGAGATGGAGTCGGGGCTAGGGATGGAGTCGGGGCTAGAGATGGAGTCGGGGCTAGGGATGGAGTCGGGGCTAGGGATGGAGTCGGGGCTAGGGATGGAGTCAGAGCTGGAGATGGAGTCGGGGCTAGGGATGGAGTCAGAGCTGGAGATGGAGTCGGGGCTAGGGATGGAGTCGGGGCTAGGGATGGATTCAGAGCTGGAGATGGAGTCGGGGCTAGGGATGGAGTCAGAGCTGGAGATGGAGTCGGGGCTAGGGATGGAGTCGGGGCTAGGGATGGAGTCGGGGCTAGGGATGGAGTCGGGGCTAGGGATGGAGTCGGGGCTAGGGATGGAGTCGGGGCTAGGGATGGAGTCGGGGCTAGGGATGGAGTCAGAGCTGGAGATGGAGTCGGGGCTAGGGATGGAGTCGGAGCTGGAGATGGAGTCGGGGCTAGGGATGGAGTCAGAGCTGGAGATGGAGTCGGGGCTAGGGATGGAGTCAGAGCTGGAGATGGAGTCGGGGCTAGGGATGGAGTCGGGGCTAGGGATGGAGTCGGGGCTTGGGATGGAGTCGGGGCTAGGGATGGAGTCGGGGCTAGGGATGGAGTCTGGGCTAGGGATGGAGTCGGGGCTTGGGATGGAGTCAGAGCTGGAGATGGAGTCGGGGCTAGGGATGGAGTCGGGGCTAGGGATGGAGTCGGGGCTAGGGATGGAGTCGGGGCTAGGGATGGAGTCAGGGCTGGAGATGGAGTCGGGGCTAGGGATGGAGTCGGGGCTAGAGATGGAGTCGGGGCTAGGGATGGAGTCGGGGCTAGAGATGGAGTCGGGGCTAGGGATGGAGTCGGGGCTAGGGATGGAGTCGGGGCTAGGGATGGAGTCGGGGCTAGGGATGGAGTCAGAGCTGGAGATGGAGTCGGGGCTAGGGATGGAGTCAGAGCTGGAGATGGAGTCGGGGCTAGGGATTGAGTCGGGGCTAGGGATGGATTCAGAGCTGGAGATGGAGTCGGGGCTAGGGATGGAGTCAGAGCTGGAGATGGAGTCGGGGCTAGGGATGGAGTCGGGGCTAGGGATGGAGTCGGGGCTAGGGATGGAGTCGGGGCTAGGGATGGAGTCGGGGCTAGGGATGGAGTCGGGGCTAGGGATGGAGTCGGGGCTAGGGATGGAGTCAGAGCTGGAGATGGAGTCGGGGCTAGGGATGGAGTCGGGGCTAGGGATGGAGTCGGAGCTGGAGATGGAGTCGGGGCTAGGGATGGAGTCAGAGCTGGAGATGGAGTCGGGGCTAGGGATGGAGTCAGAGCTGGAGATGGAGTCGGGGCTAGGGATGGAGTCGGGGCTAGGGATGGAGTCGGGGCTTGGGATGGAGTCGGGGCTAGGGATGGAGTCGGGGCTAGGGATGGAGTCTGGGCTAGGGATGGAGTCGGGGCTTGGGATGGAGTCAGAGCTGGAGATGGAGTCGGGGCTAGGGATGGAGTCGGGGCTAGGGATGGAGTCCGAGCTGGAGATGGAGTCGGGGCTAGGGATGGAGTCGGGGCTAGGGATGGAGTCGGGGCTAGGGATGGAGTCGGGGCTAGGGATGGAGTCGGGGCTAGGGATGGAGTCGGGGCTAGGGATGGAGTCGGGGCTAGGGATGGAGTCAGGGCTAGGGATGGAGTCAGAGCTGGAGATGGAGTCGGGGCTAGAGATGGAGTCGGGGCTAGAGATGGAGTCGGGGCTAGGGATGGAGTCGGGGCATGGGATGGAGTCAGAGCTGGAGATGGAGTCGGGGCAAGGGATGGAGTCGGGGCTTGGGATGGAGTCAGAGCTGGAGATGGAGTCAGAGCTGGAGATGGAGTCGGGGCTAGGGATGGAGTCGGGGCTAGGGATGGAGTCGGGGCTAGGGATGGAGTCGGGGCTAGGGATGGAGTCGGGGCTAGGGATGGAGTCAGGGCTAGGGATGGAGTCAGAGCTGGAGATGGAGTCGGGGCTAGAGATGGAGTCGGGGCTAGAGATGGAGTCGGGGCTAGGGATGGAGTCGGGGCTAGGGATGGAGTCAGAGCTGGAGATGGAGTCGGGGCTAGGGATGGAGTCGAGGCTAGGGATGGAGTCGGGGCTAGGGATGGAGTCGGGGCTAGAGATGGAGTCGGGGCAAGGGATGGAGTCGGGGCTTGGGATGGAGTCAGAGCTGGAGATGGAGTCGGGGCTAGGGATGGAGTCGGGGTAGGGATGGAGTCAGAGCTGGAGATGGAGTCGGGGCTAGGGATGGAGTCGGGGCTAGGGATGGAGTCGGGGCTAGAGATGGAGTCGGGGCTAGGGATGGAGTCGGGGCTAGGGATGGAGTCGGGGCTAGGGATGGAGTCGGGGCTAGGGATGGAGTCGGGGCTAGGGATGGAGTCGGGGCTAGGGACGGAGTCAGAGCTGGAGATGGAGTCGGGGCTAGGGATGGAGTCGGGGCTAGGGATGAAGTCAGGGCTGGAGATGGAGTCGGGGCTAGGGATGGAGTCGGGGCTAGAGATGGAGTCGGGGCTAGGGATGGAGTCGGGGCTAGGGATGGAGTCGGGGCTAGGGATGGAGTCGGGGCTAGGGATGGAGTCGGGGCTAGGGATGGAGTCTGGGCTAGGGATGGAGTCGGGGCTAGGGATGGAGTCGGGGCTAGGGATGGAGTCTGGGCTAGGGATGGAGTCGGGGCTTGGGATGGAGTCAGAGCTGGAGATGGAGTCGGGGCTAGGGATGGAGTCGGGGCTAGGGATGGAGTCGGGGCTAGGGATGGAGTCGGGGCTAGGGATGGAGTCGGGGCTAGGGATGGAGTCGGGGCTAGGGATGGAGTCGGGGCTAGGGATGGAGTCGGGGCTAGGGATGGAGTCGGGGCTAGGGATGGAGTCAGGGCTAGGGATGGAGTCAGAGCTGGAGATGGAGTCGGGGCTAGGGATGGAGTCGGGGCTAGGGATGGAGTCGGGGCTAGGGATGGAGTGGGGGCTAGGGATGGAGTCAGGGCTAGGGATGGAGTCAGAGCTGGAGATGGAGTCGGGGCTAGAGATGGAGTCGGGGCTAGAGATGGAGTCGGGGCTAGGGATGGAGTCGGGGCATGGGATGGAGTCAGAGCTGGAGATGGAGTCGGGGCTAGGGATGGAGTCGGGGCTTGGGATGGAGTCAGGGCTAGGGATGGAGTCGGGGCTAGAGATGGAGTCGGGGCAAGGGATGGAGTCGGGGCTTGGGATGGAGTCAGAGCTGGAGATGGAGTCGGGGCTAGGGATGGAGTCGGGGTAGGGATGGAGTCAGAGCTGGAGATGGAGTCGGGGCTAGGGATGGAGTCGGGGCTAGGGATGGAGTCGGGGCTAGGGATGGAGTCGGGGCTAGGGATGGAGTCGGGGCTAGGGATGGATTCAGAGCTGGAGATGGAGTCGGGGCTAGGGATGGAGTCAGAGCTGGAGATGGAGTCGGGGCTAGGGATGGAGTCAGAGCTGGAGATGGAGTCGGGGCTAGGGATGGAGTCGGGGCTAGGGATGGAGTCGGGGCTAGGGATGGATTCAGAGCTGGAGATGGAGTCGGGGCTAGGGATGGAGTCAGAGCTGGAGATGGAGTCGGGGCTAGGGATGGAGTCAGAGCTGGAGATGGAGTCGGGGCTAGGGAAGGAGTCTGGGCTAGGGATGGAGTCGGGGCTAGGGATGGAGTCAGGGCTAGGGATGGAGTCGGGGCTTGGGATGGAGTCAGAGCTGGAGATGGAGTCGGGGCTAGGGATGGAGTCGGGGCTAGGGATGGAGTCGGGGCTAGGGATGGAGTCGGGGCTAGGGATGGAGTCGGGGCTAGGGATGGAGTCGGGGCTAGGGATGGAGTCGGAGCTGGAGATGGAGTCGGGGCTAGGGATGGAGTCGGGGCTAGGGATGGAGTCGGAGCTGGAGATGGAGTCGGGGCTAGGGATGGAGTCAGAGCTGGAGATGGAGTCGGGGCTAGGGATGGAGTCGGGGCTAGGGATGGAGTCGGGGCTTGGGATGGAGTCGGGGCTAGGGATGGAGTCGAGGCTAGGGATGGAGTCTGGGCTAGGGATGGAGTCGGGGCTTGGGATGGAGTCAGAGCTGGAGATGGAGTCGGGGCTAGGGATGGAGTCGGGGCTAGGGATGGAGTCGGGGCTAGGGATGGAGTCGGGGCTAGGGATGGAGTCGGGGCTAGGGATGGAGTCGGGGCTAGGGATGGAGTCGGGGCTAGAGATGGAGTCGGGGCAAGGGATGGAGTCGGGGCTTGGGATGGAGTCAGAGCTGGAGATGGAGTCGGGGCTAGGGATGGAGTCGGGGTAGGGATGGAGTCAGAGCTGGAGATGGAGTCGGGGCTAGGGATGGAGTTGGGGCTAGGGATGGAGTCGGGGCTAGGGATGGAGTCGGGGCTAGGGATGGAGTCGGGGCTAGGGATGGAGTCGGGGCTAGGGATGGAGTCAGAGCTGGAGATGGAGTCGGGGCTAGGGATGGAGTCGGGGCTAGGGATGGAGTCGGGGCTGGAGATGGAGTCGGGGCTAGGGATGGAGTCGGGGCTAGAGATGGAGTCGGGGCTAGGGATGGAGTCGGGGCTAGAGATGGAGTCGGGGCTAGGGATGGAGTCGGGGCTAGGGATGGAGTCGGGGCTAGGGATGGAGTCGGGGCTAGGGATGGAGTCAGAGCTGGAGATGGAGTCGGGGCTAGGGATGGAGTCAGAGCTGGAGATGGAGTCGGGGCTAGGGATGGAGTCGGGGCTAGGGATGGATTCAGAGCTGGAGATGGAGTCGGGGCTAGGGATGGAGTCAGAGCTGGAGATGGAGTCGGGGCTAGGGATGGAGTCGGGGCTAGGGATGGAGTCGGGGTAGGGATGGAGTCGGGGCTAGGGATGGAGTCGGGGCTAGGGATGGAGTCGGGGCTAGGGATGGAGTCAGAGCTGGAGATGGAGTCGGGGCTAGGGATGGAGTCGGGGCTAGGGATGGAGTCGGAGCTGGAGATGGAGTCGGGGCTAGGGATGGAGTCAGAGCTGGAGATGGAGTCGGGGCTAGGGATGGAGTCAGAGCTGGAGATGGAGTCGGGGCTAGGGATGGAGTCGGGGCTAGGGATGGAGTCGGGGCTTGGGATGGAGTCGGGGCTAGGGATGGAGTCGGGGCTAGGGATGGAGTCTGGGCTAGGGATGGAGTCGGGGCTTGGGATGGAGTCAGAGCTGGAGATGGAGTCGGGGCTAGGGATGGAGTCGGGGCTAGGGATGGAGTCGGGGCTAGGGATGGAGTCGGGGCTAGGGATGGAGTCGGGGCTAGGGATGGAGTCGGGGCTAGGGATGGAGTCGGGGCTAGGGATGGAGTCGGGGCTAGGGATGGAGTCAGGGCTAGGGATGGAGTCAGAGCTGGAGATGGAGTCGGGGCTAGGGATGGAGTCGGGGCTAGGGATGGAGTCGGGGCTAGGGATGGAGTCGGGGCTAGGGATGGAGTCGGGGCTAGGGATGGAGTCAGGGCTAGGGATGGAGTCAGAGCTGGAGATGGAGTCGGGGCTAGAGATGGAGTCGGGGCTAGGGATGGAGTCGGGGCATGGGATGGAGTCAGAGCTGGAGATGGAGTCGGGGCTAGGGATGGAGTCGAGGCTAGGGATGGAGTCGGGGCTAGGGATGGAGTCGGGGCTAGAGATGGAGTCGGGGCAAGGGATGGAGTCGGGGCTTGGGATGGAGTCAGAGCTGGAGATGGAGTCGGGGCTAGGGATGGAGTCGGGGTAGGGATGGAGTCAGAGCTGGAGATGGAGTCGGGGCTAGGGATGGAGTCGGGGCTAGGGATGGAGTCGGGGCTAGAGATGGAGTCGGGGCTAGGGATGGAGTCGGGGCTAGGGATGGAGTCGGGGCTAGGGATGGAGTCGGGGCTAGGGATGGAGTCGGGGCTAGGGATGGAGTCAGAGCTGGAGATGGAGTCGGGGCTAGGGATGGAGTCGGGGCTAGGGATGAAGTCAGGGCTGGAGATGGAGTCGGGGCTAGGGATGGAGTCGGGGCTAGAGATGGAGTCGGGGCTAGGGATGGAGTCGGGGCTAGAGATGGAGTCGGGGCTAGGGATGGAGTCGGGGCTAGGGATGGAGTCGGGGCTAGGGATGGAGTCGGGGCTAGGGATGGAGTCGGGGCTAGGGATGGAGTCGGGGCTAGGGATGGAGTCTGGGCTAGGGATGGAGTCGGGGCTAGGGATGGAGTCGGGGCTAGGGATGGAGTCGGGGCTAGGGATGGAGTCTGGGCTAGGGATGGAGTCGGGGCTTGGGATGGAGTCAGAGCTGGAGATGGAGTCGGGGCTAGGGATGGAGTCGGGGATAGGGGTGGAGTCGGGGATAGGGATGGAGTCGGGGCTAGGGATGGAGTCGGGGCTAGGGATGGAGTCGGGGCTAGGGATGGAGTCGGGGCTAGGGATGGAGTCGGGGCTAGGGATGGAGTCGGGGCTAGGGATGGAGTCGGGGCTAGGGATGGAGTCAGAGCTGGAGATGGAGTCGGGGCTAGGGATGGAGTCGGGGCTAGGGATGGAGTCGGGGCTAGGGATGGAGTCGGGGCTAGGGATGGAGTCAGGGCTAGGGATGGAGTCAGAGCTGGAGATGGAGTCGGGGCTAGAGATGGAGTCGGGGCTAGAGATGGAGTAGGGGCTAGGGATGGAGTCGGGGCATGGGATGGAGTCAGAGCTGGAGATGGAGTCGGGGCTAGGGATGGAGTCGGGGCTAGGGATGGAGTCAGGGCTAGGGATGGAGTCGGGGCTAGAGATGGAGTCGGGGCAAGGGATGGAGTCGGGGCTTGGGATGGAGTCAGAGCTGGAGATGGAGTCGGGGCTAGGGATGGAGTCGGGGTAGGGATGGAGTCAGAGCTGGAGATGGAGTCGGGGCTAGGGATGGAGTCGGGGCTAGGGATGGAGTCGGGGCTAGGGATGGAGTCGGGGCTAGGGATGGAGTCGGGGCTAGGGATGGAGTCGGGGCTAGGGATGGATTCAGAGCTGGAGATGGAGTCGGGGCTAGGGATGGAGTCAGAGCTGGAGATGGAGTCGGGGCTAGGGATGGAGTCAGAGCTGGAGATGGAGTCGGGGCTAGGGATGGAGTCGGGGCTAGGGATGGATTCAGAGCTGGAGATGGAGTCGGGGCTAGGGATGGAGTCAGAGCTGGAGATGGAGTCGGGGCTAGGGATGGAGTCAGAGCTGGAGATGGAGTCGGGGCTAGGGATGGAGTCTGGGCTAGGGATGGAGTCGGGGCTAGGGATGGAGTCTGGGCTAGGGATGGAGTCGGGGCTTGGGATGGAGTCAGAGCTGGAGATGGAGTCGGGGCTAGGGATGGAGTCGGGGCTAGGGATGGAGTCGGGGCTAGGGATGGAGTCGGGGCTAGGGATGGAGTCGGGGCTAGGGATGGAGTCGAGGCTAGGGATGGAGTCGGGGCTAGGGATGGAGTCGGGGCTAGGGATGGAGTCAGAGCTGGAGATGGAGTCGGGGCTAGGGATGGAGTCGGGGCTAGGGATGGAGTCGGAGCTGGAGATGGAGTCGGGGCTAGGGATGGAGTCGGAGCTGGAGATGGAGTCGGGGCTAGGGATGGAGTCGGGGCTAGGGATGGAGTCGGGGCTTGGGATGGAGTCGGGGCTAGGGATGGAGTCGAGGCTAGGGATGGAGTCTGGGCTAGGGATGGAGTCGGGGCTTGGGATGGAGTCAGAGCTGGAGATGGAGTCGGGGCTAGGGATGGAGTCGGGGCTAGGGATGGAGTCGGGGCTAGGGATGGAGTCGGGGCTAGGGATGGAGTCGGGGCTAGGGATGGAGTCGGGGCTAGGGATGGAGTCGGGGCTAGGGATGGAGTCGGGGCTAGGGATGGAGTCAGGGCTAGGGATGGAGTCGGGGCTAGGGATGGAGTCAGAGCTGGAGATGGAGTCGGGGCTAGGGATGGAGTCAGAGCTGGAGATGGAGTCGGGGCTAGGGATGGAGTCGGGGCTAGGGATGGAGTCGGGGCTAGGGATGGAGTCGGGGCTAGGGATGGAGTCAGGGCTAGGGATGGAGTCAGGGCTAGGGATGGAGTCAGAGCTGGAGATGGAGTCGGGGCTAGAGATGGAGTCGGGGCTAGAGATGGAGTCGGGGCTAGGGATGGAGTCGGGGCATGGGATGGAGTCAGAGCTGGAGATGGAGTCGGGGCTAGGGATGGAGTCGGGGCTAGGGATGGAGTCGGGGCTAGGGATGGAGTCGGGGCTAGAGATGGAGTCGGGGCAAGGGATGGAGTCGGGGCTTGGGATGGAGTCAGAGCTGGAGATGGAGTCGGGGCTAGGGATGGAGTCGGGGTAGGGATGGAGTCAGAGCTGGAGATGGAGTCGGGGCTAGGGATGGAGTTGGGGCTAGGGATGGAGTCGGGGCTAGAGATGGAGTCGGGGCTAGGGATGGAGTCGGGGCTAGGGATGGAGTCGGGGCTAGGGATGGAGTCGGGGCTAGGGATGGAGTCGGGGCTAGGGATGGAGTCAGAGCTGGAGATGGAGTCGGGGCTAGGGATGGAGTCGGGGCTAGGGATGGAGTCAGGGCTGGAGATGGAGTCGGGGCTAGGGATGGAGTCGGGGCTAGAGATGGAGTCGGGGCTAGGGATGGAGTCGGGGCTAGAGATGGAGTCGGGGCTAGGGATGGAGTCGGGGCTAGGGATGGAGTCGGGGCTAGGGATGGAGTCGGGGCTAGGGATGGAGTCGGGGCTAGGGATGGAGTCGGGGCTAGGGATGGAGTGTGGGCTAGGAATGGAGTCGGGGCTAGGGATGGAGTCGGGGCTAGGGATGGAGTCGGGGCTAGGGATGGAGTCAGAGCTGGAGATGGAGTCGGGGCTAGGGATGGAGTCTGGGCTAGGGATGGAGTCGGAGCTGGAGATGGAGTCGGGGCTAGGGATGGAGTCAGAGCTGGAGATGGAGTCGGGGCTAGGGATGGAGTCGGGGCTAGAGATGGAGTCGGGGCTAGGGATGGAGTCGGGGCTAGAGATGGAGTCGGGGCTAGGGATAGAGTCGGGGCTAGGGATGGAGTCGGGGCTAGGGATGGAGTCGGGGCTAGGGATGGAGTCGGGGCTAGGGATGGAGTCGGGGCTAGGGATGGAGTCGGGGCTAGGGATGGAGTCGGGGCTAGGGATGGATTCAGAGCTGGAGTCAGAGCTAGGGATGGATTCAGAGCTGGAGTTAGGGCTAGGGATGGAGTCGGGGCTAGGGATGGAGTCGGGGCTAGAGATGGAGTCGGGGCTAGGGATGGAGTCGGGGCTTGGGATGGAGTCAGAGCTGGAGATGGAGTCGGGGCTAGGGATGGAGTCGGGGCTAGGGATGGAGTCGGGGCTAGGGATGGAGTCGGGGCTTGGGATGGAGTCAGAGCTGGAGATGGAGTCGGGGCTAGAGATGGAGTCGGGGCTAGGGATGGAGTCGGGGCATGGGATGGAGTCAGAGCTGGAGATGGAGTCGGGGCTAGGGATGGAGTCGGGGCTAGGGATGGAGTCAGGGCTAGAGATGGAGTCGGGGCTAGGGATGGAGTCGGGGCTTGGGATGGAGTCGGAGCTGGAGATGGAGTCGGGGCTAGGGATGGAGTCGGGGTAGGGATGGAGTCGGGGTAGGGATGGAGTCAGAGCTGGAGATGGAGTCGGGGCTAGGGATGGAGTCGGGGCTAGAGATGGAGTCGGGGCTAGGGATGGAGTCGGGGCTAGGGATGGAGTCGGGGCTAGGGATGGAGTCGGGGCTAGGGATGGAGTCGGGGCTAGGGATGGATTCAGAGCTGGAGATGGAGTCGGGGCTAGGGATGGAGTCGGGGCTAGGGATGGAGTCGGGGCTAGGGATGGAGTCGGGGCTAGGGATGGAGTCAGGGCTAGGGATGGAGTCAGAGCTGGAGATGGAGTCGGGGCTAGAGATGGAGTCGGGGCTAGAGATGGAGTCGGGGCTAGGGATGGAGTCGGGGCATGGGATGGAGTCAGAGCTGGAGATGGAGTCGGGGCTAGGGATGGAGTCGGGGCTAGGGATGGAGTCAGGGCTAGGGATGGAGTCGGGGCTAGAGATGGAGTCGGGGCAAGGGATGGAGTCGGGGCTTGGGATGGAGTCAGAGCTGGAGATGGAGTCGGGGCTAGGGATGGAGTCGGGGTAGGGATGGAGTCAGAGCTGGAGATGGAGTCGGGGCTAGGGATGGAGTCGGGGCTAGGGATGGAGTCGGGGCTAGGGATGGAGTCGGGGCTAGGGATGGAGTCGGGGCTAGGGATGGATTCAGAGCTGGAGATGGAGTCGGGGCTAGGGATGGAGTCAGAGCTGGAGATGGAGTCGGGGCTAGGGATGGAGTCAGAGCTGGAGATGGAGTCGGGGCTAGGGATGGAGTCGGGGCTAGGGATGGATTCAGAGCTGGAGATGGAGTCGGGGCTAGGGATGGAGTCAGAGCTGGAGATGGAGTCGGGGCTAGGGATGGAGTCAGAGCTGGAGATGGAGTCGGGGCTAGGGATGGAGTCTGGGCTAGGGATGGAGTCGGGGCTAGGGATGGAGTCTGGGCTAGGGATGGAGTCGGGGCTTGGGATGGAGTCAGAGCTGGAGATGGAGTCGGGGCTAGGGATGGAGTCGGGGCTAGGGATGGAGTCGGGGCTAGGGATGGAGTCGGGGCTAGGGATGGAGTCGGGGCTAGGGATGGAGTCGGGGCTAGGGATGGAGTCAGAGCTGGAGATGGAGTCGGGGCTAGGGATGGAGTCGGGGCTAGGGATGGAGTCGGAGCTGGAGATGGAGTCGGGGCTAGGGATGGAGTCAGAGCTGGAGATGGAGTCGGGGCTAGGGATGGAGTCAGAGCTGGAGATGGAGTCGGGGCTAGGGATGGAGTCGGGGCTAGGGATGAAGTCGGGGCTTGGGATGGAGTCAGAGCTGGAGATGGAGTCGAGGCTAGGGATGGAGTCGGGGCTAGGGATGGAGTCGGGCCTAGGGATGGAGTCGGGCCTAGGGATGGAGTCGGGCCTAGGGATGGAGTCGGGCCTAGGGATGGAGTCGGGCCTAGGGATGGAGTCGGGGCTTGGGATGGAGTCGGGGCTAGGGATGGAGTCGGGGCTAGGGATGGAGTCAGAGCTGGAGATGGAGTCGGGGCTAGGGATGGAGTCGGGGCTAGAGATGGAGTCGGGGCTAGGGATGGAGTCGGGGCTAGAGATGGAGTCGGGGCTAGGGATAGAGTCGGGGCTAGGGATGGAGTCGGGGCTAGGGATGGAGTCGGGGCTAGGGATGGAGTCGGGGCTAGGGATGGAGTCGGGGCTAGGGATGGAGTCGGGGCTAGGGATGGATTCAGAGCTGGAGTCAGAGCTAGGGATGGATTCAGAGCTGGAGTTAGGGCTAGGGATGGAGTCAGAGCTGGAGATGGAGTCGGGGCTAGGGATGGAGTCGGGGCTAGGGATGGAGTCGGGGCTAGGGATGGAGTCGGGGCTAGGGATGGAGTCGGGGCTAGGGATGGAGTCGGGGCTAGAGATGGAGTCGGGGCTAGGGATGGAGTCGGGGCTTGGGATGGAGTCAGAGCTGGAGATGGAGTCGGGGCTAGGGATGGAGTCGGGGCTAGGGATGGAGTCGGGGCTTGGGATGGAGTCAGAGCTGGAGATGGAGTCGGGGCTAGAGATGGAGTCGGGGCTAGGGATGGAGTCGGGGCATGGGATGGAGTCAGAGCTGGAGATGGAGTCGGGGCTAGGGATGGAGTCGGGGCTAGGGATGGAGTCGGGGCTAGGGATGGAGTCAGGGCTAGAGATGGAGTCGGGGCTAGGGATGGAGTCGGGGCTTGGGATGGAGTCGGAGCTGGAGATGGAGTCGGGGCTAGGGATGGAGTCGGGGTAGGGATGGAGTCGGGGTAGGGATGGAGTCAGAGCTGGAGATGGAGTCAGAGCTGGAGATGGAGTCGGGGCTAGGGATGGAGTCGGGGCTAGGGATGGAGTCGGGGCTAGAGATGGAGTCGGGGCTAGGGATGGAGTCGGGGCTAGGGATGGAGTCGGGGCTAGGGATGGAGTCGGGGCTAGGGATGGAGTCGGGGCTAGGGATGGAGTCGGGGCTAGGGATGGAGTCGGGGCTAGGGATGGAGTCGGGGCTTGGGATGGAGTCAGAGCTGGAGATGGAGTCGGGGCTAGGGATGGAGTCGGGGCTAGGGATGGAGTCGGGGCTAGGGATGGAGTCGGGGCTTGGGATGGAGTCAGAGCTGGAGATGGAGTCGGGGCTAGAGATGGAGTCGGGGCTAGGGATGGAGTCGGGGCATGGGATGGAGTCAGAGCTGGAGATGGAGTCGGGGCTAGGGATGGAGTCGGGGCTAGGGATGGAGTCGGGGCTAGGGATGGAGTCAGGGCTAGAGATGGAGTCGGGGCTAGGGATGGAGTCGGGGCTTGGGATGGAGTCGGAGCTGGAGATGGAGTCGGGGCTAGGGATGGAGTCGGGGTAGGGATGGAGTCGGGGTAGGGATGGAGTCAGAGCTGGAGATGGAGTCGGGGCTAGAGATGGAGTCGGGGCTAGGGATGGAGTCGGGGCTAGGGATGGAGTCGGGGCTAGGGATGGAGTCGGGGTAGGGATGGAGTCGGGGTAGGGATGGAGTGAGAGCTGGAGATGGAGTCGGGGCTAGAGATGGAGTCGGGGCTAGGGATGGAGTCGGGGCTAGGGATGGAGTCGGGGCTAGGGATGGAGTCGGGGCTAGGGATGGAGTCGGGGCTAGGGATGGAGTCGGGGCTAGGGATGGAGTCGGGGCTAGGGATGGATTCAGAGCTGGAGATGGAGTCGGGGCTAGGGATGGAGTCAGAGCTGGAGATGGAGTCGGGGCTAGGGATGGAGTCAGAGCTGGAGATGGAGTCGGGGCTAGGGATGGAGTCGGGGCTAGGGATGGATTCAGAGCTGGAGATGGAGTCGGGGCTAGGGATGGAGTCAGAGCTGGAGATGGAGTCGGGGCTAGGGATGGAGTCAGAGCTGGAGATGGAGTCGGGGCTAGGGATGGAGTCAGAGCTGGAGATGGAGTCGGGGCTAGGGATGGAGTCGGGGCTAGGGATGGAGTCAGAGCTGGAGATGGAGTCGGGGCTAGGGATGGAGTCGGGGCTAGGGATGGAGTCGGGGCTAGGGATGGAGTCGGGGCTTGGGATGGAGTCGGGGCTAGGGATGGAGTCGGGGCTAGGGATGGAGTCGGGGCTTGGGATGGAGTCGGGGCTTGGGATGGAGTCGGGGCTAGGGATGGAGTCGGGGCTAGGGATGGAGTCGGGGCTAGGGATGGAGTCAGAGCTGGAGATGGAGTCGGGGCTAGGGATGGAGTCGGGGCTAGGGATGGAGTCGGGGCTAGGGATGGAGTCGGGGCTAGGGATGGAGTCGGGGCTAGGGATGGAGTCGGGGCTAGGGATGGAGTCGGGGCTTGGGATGGAGTCGGGGCTAGGGATGGAGTCGGGGCTAGGGATGGAGTCGGGGCTTGGGATGGAGTCGGGGCTTGGGATGGAGTCGGGGCTAGGGATGGAGTCGGGGCTTGGGATGGAGTCGGAGCTGGAGATGGAGTCGGGGCTAGGGATGGAGTCGGGGTAGGGATGGAGTCGGGGTAGGGATGGAGTCAGAGCTGGAGATGGAGTCGGGGCTAGGGATGGAGTCGGGGCTAGAGATGGAGTCGGGGCTAGGGATGGAGTCGGGGCTAGGGATGGAGTCGGGGCTAGGGATGGAGTCGGGGCTAGGGATGGAGTCGGGGCTAGGGATGGAGTCGGGGCTAGGGATGGAGTCGGGGCTAGGGATGGATTCAGAGCTGGAGATGGAGTCGGGGCTAGGGATGGAGTCAGAGCTGGAGATGGAGTCGGGGCTAGGGATGGAGTCAGAGCTGGAGATGGAGTCGGGGCTAGGGATGGAGTCGGGGCTAGGGATGGATTCAGAGCTGGAGATGGAGTCGGGGCTAGGGATGGAGTCAGAGCTGGAGATGGAGTCGGGGCTAGGGATGGAGTCGGGGCTAGGGATGGGGTCGGGGCTAGGGATGGAGTCGGGGCTAGGGATGGAGTCGGGGCTAGGGATGGAGTCGGGGCTAGGGATGGAGTCGGGGATAGGGATGGAGTCGGGGCTAGGGATGGAGTCGGGGCTAGGGATGGAGTCAGAGCTGGAGATGGAGTCGGGGCTAGGGATGGAGTCGGGCTAGGGATGGAGTCGGGGCTAGGGATGGAGTCGGGGCTAGGGATGGAGTCAGGGCTAGGGATGGAGTCAGAGCTGGAGATGGAGTCGGGCTAGGGATGGAGTCGGGGCTAGGGTTGGAGTCAGGGCTAGGGATGGAGTCAGGGCTAGGGATGGAGTCGGAGCTGGAGATGGAGTCGGGGCTAGGGATGGAGTCGGGGCTAGGGATGGAGTCGGGGCTAGGGATGGAGTCGGGGCTAGGGATGGAGTCGGGGCTAGGGATGGAGTCAGAGCTGGAGATGGAGTCGGGGCTAGGGATGGAGTCGGGGCTAGAGATGGAGTCGGGGCAAGGGATGGAGTCGGGGCTAGGGATGGAGTCGGGGCTAGGGATGGAGTCGGGGCTAGGGATGGAGTCGGGGCTAGGGATGGAGTCGGGGCTAGGGATGGAGTCGGGGCTAGGGATGGAGTCGGGGCTAGGGATGGAGTCGGGGCTAGGGATGGAGTCGGGGCTAGGGATGGAGTCGGGGCTAGGGATGGAGTCGGGGCTAGGGATGGAGTCGGGGTAGGGATGGAGTCGGGGTAGGGATGGAGTCGGGGTAGGGATGGAGTCAGAGCTGGAGATGGAGTCGGGGCTAGGGATGGAGTCGGGGCTAGGGATGGAGTCGGGGCTAGGGATGGAGTCGGGGCTAGGGATGGAGTCGGGGCTAGGGATGGAGTCGGGGCTAGGGATGGAGTCGGGGCTAGGGATGGAGTCGGGGCTAGGGATGGAGTCGGGGCTAGGGATGGAGTCGGGGCTAGGGATGGATTCAGAGCTGGAGATGGAGTCGGGGCTAGGGATGGAGTCAGAGCTGGAGATGGAGTCGGGGGCTAGGGATGGAGTCAGAGCTGGAGATGGAGTCGGGGCTAGGGATGGAGTCGGGGCTAGGGATGGAGTCGGGGCTAGGGATGGATTCAGAGCTGGAGATGGAGTCGGGGCTAGGGATGGAGTCAGAGCTGGAGATGGAGTCGGGGCTAGGGATGGAGTCAGAGCTGGAGATGGAGTCGGGGCTAGGGATGGAGTCGGGGCTAGGGATGGAGTCGGGGCTTGGGATGGAGTCAGAGCTGGGGATGGAGTCGGGGCTAGGGATGGAGTCGGGGCTAGGGATGGAGTCGGGGCTTGGGATGTAGTCGGGGCTAGAGATGGAGTCGGGGCTAGGGATGGAGTCGGGGCTAGGGATGGAGTCGGGGCTAGGGATGGAGTCGGGGCTTGGGATGGAGTCGGGGCTTGGGATGGAGTCGGGGCTTGGGATGGAGTCGGGGCTAGGGATGGAGTCGGGGCTAGGGATGGAGTCAGGGCTAGAGATGGAGTCAGAGCTAGGGATGGAGTCGGGGCTAGGGATGGAGTCGGGGCTAGGGATGGAGTTGGGGCTAGGGATGGAGTCGGGGCTAGGGATGGAGTCGGGGCTAGGGATGGAGTCGGGGCTAGAGATGGAGTTGGGGCTAGGGATGGAGTCGGGGCTAGGGATGGAGTCGGGGCTAGGGATGGAGTCGGGGCTAGGGATGGACTCGGGGCTAGGGATGGAGTCGGGGCTAGGGATGGAGTCGGGGCTAGGGATGGAGTCGGGGCTAGGGATGGAGTCGGGGCTAGAGATGGAGTCGGGGCTAGGGATGGAGTCGGGGCTTGGGATGGAGTCAGAGCTGGAGATGGAGTCGGGGCTAGGGATGGAGTCGGGGCTAGGGATGGAGTCGGGGCTAGGGATGGAGTCGGGGCTAGGGATGGAGTCGGGGCTAGGGATGGAGTCAGAGCTGGAGATGGAGTCGGGGCTAGAGATGGAGTCGGGGCTAGGGATGGAGTCGGGGCATGGGATGGAGTCAGAGCTGGAGATGGAGTCGGGGCTAGGGATGGAGTCGGGGCTAGGGATGGAGTCAGGGATAGGGATGGAGTCGGGGCTAGAGATGGAGTCGGGGCAAGGGATGGAGTCGGGGCTTGGGATGGATTCAGAGCTGGAGATGGAGTCGGGGCTAGGGATGGAGTCGGGGTAGGGATGGAGTCAGAGCTGGAGATGGAGTCGGGGCTAGGGATGGAGTCGGGGCTAGAGATGGAGTCGGGGCTAGGGATGGAGTCGGGGCTAGAGATGGAGTCGGGGCTAGGGATGGAGTCGGGGCTAGAGATGGAGTCGGGGCTAGGGATGGAGTCGGGGCTAGGGATGGAGTCGGGGCTAGGGATGGAGTCGGGGCTAGGGATGGAGTCGGGGCTAGGGATGGAGTCAGAGCTGGAGATGGAGTCGGGGCTAGGGATGGAGTCAGAGCTGGAGATGGAGTCGGGGCTAGGGATGGAGTCGGGGCTAGGGATGGATTCAGAGCTGGAGATGGAGTCGGGGCTAGGGATGGAGTCAGAGCTGGAGATGGAGTCGGGGCTAGGGATGGAGTCAGAGCTGGAGATGGAGTCGGGGCTAGGGATGGAGTCAGAGCTGGAGATGGAGTCGGGGCTAGGGATGGAGTCAGAGCTGGAGATGGAGTCGGGGCTAGGGATGGAGTCAGAGCTGGAGATGGAGTCGGGGCTAGGGATGGAGTCGGGGCTAGGGATGGAGTCGGGGCTTGGGATGGAGTCAGAGCTGGAGATGGAGTCGGGGCTAGGGATGGAGTCGGGGCTAGGGATGGAGTCGGGGCTAGGGATGGAGTCGGGCCTAGGGATGGAGTCGGGCCTAGGGATGGAGTCGGGGCTTGGGATGGAGTCGGGGCTAGGGATGGAGTCGGGGCTAGGGATGGAGTCGGGGCTAGGGATGGAGTCAGAGCTGGAGATGGAGTCGGGGCTAGGGATGGAGTCGGGGCTAGAGATGGAGTCGGGGCTAGGGATGGAGTCGGGGCTAGAGATGGAGTCGGGGCTAGGGATGGAGTCGGGGCTAGGGATGGAGTCGGGGCTAGGGATGGAGTCGGGGCTAGGGATGGAGTCGGGGCTAGGGATGGAGTCGGGGCTAGGGATGGATTCAGAGCTGGAGTCAGAGCTAGGGATGGATTCAGAGCTGGAGTTAGGGCTATGGATGGAGTCAGAGCTGGAGATGGAGTCGGGGCTAGGGATGGAGTCGGGGCTAGGGATGGAGTCGGGGCTAGGGATGGAGTCGGGGCTAGGGATGGAGTCGGGGCTAGGGATGGAGTCGGGGCTAGGGATGGAGTCGGGGCTTGGGATGGAGTCGGGGCTAGGGATGGAGTCGGGGCTAGGGATGGAGTCGGGGCTAGGGATGGAGTCGGGGCTTGGGATGGAGTCAGAGCTGGAGATGGAGTCGGGGCTAGAGATGGAGTCGGGGCTAGGGATGGAGTCGGGGCATGGGATGGAGTCAGAGCTGGAGATGGAGTCGGGGCTAGGGATGGAGTCGGGGCTAGGGATGGAGTCAGGGCTAGAGATGGAGTCAGGGCTAGAGATGGAGTCGGGGCTAGAGATGGAGTCGGGGCTAGGGATGGAGTCGGGGCTAGGGATGGAGTCGGGGTAGGGATGGAGACGGGGTAGGGATGGAGTCAGAGCTGGAGATGGAGTCGGGGCTAGGGATGGAGTCGGGGCTAGAGATGGAGTCGGGGCTAGGGATGGAGTCGGGGCTAGGGATGGAGTCGGGGCTAGGGATGGATTCAGAGCTGGAGATGGAGTCGGGGCTAGGGATAGAGTCAGAGCTGGAGATGGAGTCGGGGCTATGGATGGAGTCGGGGCTTGGGATGGAGTCGGGGCTAGGGATGGAGTCGGGGCTAGGGATGGAGTCGGGGCTAGGGATGGAGTCGGGGCTAGGGATGGAGTCGGGGCTTGGGATGGAGTCAGAGCTGGAGATGATGTCGGGGCTAGAGATGGAGTCGGGGGCTAGGGATGGAGTCGGGGCATGGGATGGAGTCAGAGCTGGAGATGGAGTCGGGGCTAGGGATGGAGTCGGGGCTAGGGATGGAGTCAGGGCTAGGGATGGAGTCAGGGCTAGAGATGGAGTCGGGGCTAGGGATGGAGTCGGGGCTTGGGATGGAGTCGGAGCTGGAGATGGAGTCGGGGCTAGGGATGGAGTCGGGGTAGGGATGGAGTCGGGGTAGGGATGGAGTCAGAGCTGGAGATGGAGTCGGGGCTAGGGATGGAGTCGGGGCTAGAGATGGAGTCGGGGCTAGGGATGGAGTCGGGGCTAGGGATGGAGTCGGGGCTAGGGATGGAGTCAGAGCTGGAGATGGAGTCGGGGCTAGGGATGGAGTCGGGGCTAGGGATGGATTCAGAGCTGGAGATGGAGTCGGGGCTAGGGATGGAGTCAGAGCTGGAGATGGAGTCGGGGCTAGGGATGGAGGCAGAGCTGGAGATGGAGTCGGGGCTAGGGATGGAGTCGGGGCTAGGGATGGAGTCGGGGCTTGGGATGGAGTCAGAGCTGGAGATGGAGTCGAGGCTAGGGATGGAGTCGGTGCTAGGGATGGAGTCGGGGCTAGGGATGGAGTCGGGCCTAGGGATGGAGTCGGGCCTAGGGATGGAGTCGGGGCTTGGGATGGAGTCGGGGCTAGGGATGGAGTCGGGGCTGGAGATGGAGTCGGGGCTAGGGATGGAGTCGGGGCTAGGGATGGAGTCAGAGCTGGAGATGGAGTCGGGGCTAGGGATGGAGTCTGGGCTAGAGATGGAGTCGGGGCTAGAGATGGAGTCGGGGCTAGGGATGGAGTCGGGGCTAGAGATGGAGTCGGGGCTAGGGATGGAGTCGGGGCTAGGGATGGAGTCGGGGCTAGGGATGGAGTCGGGGCTAGGGATGGAGTCGGGGCTAGGGATGGAGTCGGGGCTAGGGATGGATTCAGAGCTGGAGTCAGAGCTAGGGATGGATTCAGAGCTGGAGTTAGGGCTAGGGATGGAGTCAGAGCTGGAGATGGAGTCGGGGCTAGGGATGGAGTCGGGGCTAGGGATGGAGTCGGGGCTAGGGATGGAGTCGGGGCTAGAGATGGAGTCGGGGCTAGGGATGGAGTCGGGGCTAGGGATGGAGTCAGGGCTAGGGATGGAGTCAGGGCTAGAGATGGAGTCGGGGCTAGGGATGGAGTCGGGGCTAGGGATGGAGTCGGAGCTGGAGATGGAGTCGGGGCTAGGGATGGAGACGGGGTAGGGATGGAGTCGGGGTAGGGATGGAGTCAGAGCTGGAGATGGAGTCGGGGCTAGGGATGGAGTCGGGGCTAGAGATGGAGTCGGGGCTAGGGATGGAGTCGGGGCTAGGGATGGAGTCGGGGCTAGGGATGGAGTCAGAGCTGGAGATGGAGTCGGGGCTAGGGATGGAGTCGGGGCTAGGGATGGATTCAGAGCTGGAGATGGAGTCGGGGCTAGGGATGGAGTCAGAGCTGGAGATGGAGTCGGGGCTAGGGATGGAGTCAGAGCTGGAGATGGAGTCGGGGCTAGGGATGGAGTCGGGGCTAGGGATGGAGTCGGGGCATGGGATGGAGTCAGAGCTGGAGATGGAGTCGAGGCTAGGGATGGAGTCGGGGCTAGGGATGGAGTCGGGGCTAGGGATGGAGTCGGGGCTAGGGATGGAGTCGGGCCTAGGGATGGAGTCGGGCCTAGGGATGGAGTCGGGGCTTGGGATGGAGTCGGGGCTTGGGATGGAGTCGGGGCTAGGGATGGAGTCAGGGCTGGAGATGGAGTCGGGGCTAGGGATGGAGTCGGGGCTAGGGATGGAGTCAGAGCTGGAGATGGAGTCGGGGCTAGGGATGGAGTCGGGGCTAGAGATGGAGTCGGGGCTAGGGATGGAGTCGGGGCTAGAGATGGAGTCGGGGCTAGGGATAGAGTCAGAGCTGGAGATGGAGTCGGGGCTAGGGATAGAGTCAGAGCTGGAGATGGAGTCGGGGCTAGGGATGGAGTCAGAGCTGGAAATGGAGTCGGGGCTAGGGATGGAGTCGGGGCTAGGGATGGAGTCAGAGCTGGAGATGGAGTCGGGGCTAGGGATGGAGTCGGGGCTAGGGATGGAGTCGGGGCTAGGGATGGAGTCGGGGCTAGGGATGGAGTCGGGGCTTGGGATGGAGTCGGGGCTAGGGATGGAGTCGGGGCTAGGGATGGAGTCGGGGCTAGGGATGGAGTCGGGGCTAGGGATGGAGTCGGGGCTAGGGATGGAGTCGGGGCTAGGGATGGAGTCGGGGATAGGGATGGAGTCGGGGATAGGGATGGAGTCGGGGCTAGGGATGGAGTCGGGGCTAGGGATGGAGTCAGAGCTGGAGATGGAGTCGGGGCTAGGGATGGAGTCGGGGCTTGGGATGGAGTCGGAGCTGGAGATGGAGTCGGGGCTAGGGATGGAGTCGGGGCTAGGGATGGACTCGGGGCTAGGGATGGAGTCGGGGCTAGGGATGGAGTCGGGGCTAGGGATGGAGTCGGGGCTAGGGATGGAGTCAGGGCTATGGATGGAGTCGGGGCTAGGGATGGAGTCGGGGCTTGGGATGTAGTCGGGGCTAGAGATGGAGTCGGGGCTAGGGATGGAGTCGGGGCTTGGGATGGAGTCGGAGCTAGGGATGGAGTCGGGGCTAGGGATGGAGTCGGGGGATGGAGTCGGGGCTAGGGATGGAGTCGGGGCTAGGGATGGAGTCGGGGCTAGGGATGGAGTCGGGGCTAGGGATGGAGTCGGGGCTAGGGATGGAGTCAGAGCTGGAGATGGAGTCGGGGCTAGGGATGGAGTCGGGGCTAGGGATGGAGTCGGGGCTAGGGATGGAGTCGGGGCTAGGGATGGAGTCGGGGCTAGGGATGGAGTCGGGGCTAGGGATGGAGTCGGGGCTAGGGATGGAGTCAGAGCTAGGGATGGAGTCGGGGCTAGGGATGGAGTCGGGGCTAGGGATGGAGTCAGAGCTAGGGATGGAGTCAGAGCAGAGTCAGAGTTTGAATGGAGGGAGAGGAGAACACATATACTCCTTGTGGCCTCTCTCTTCCCCACACACCTCTGAATTGAGTGACCCAGATCCCCAAAAAGCATCTAATATGTTGTGTATGGGACTCAGCAGTGGACTTCATTGACGCTATTACATGGCTTCCAGCATATCCTTCAGGTGTGTTATAAGGTGCCCACCTGTACGTGCGTACTACAGCACACCAATGCGTTAACATGTCAAATCATTCATTTAGTACAACATTGTGCAAAGACAACAGAGGTAAAGGAAAGCAGGTTTACAATATAAAGCTGTGGTAGACATTGAGGCAACTGAAGTAATGTCCTAGAGCGCCCTCTGCTGTTTATCTCATTAATTGCTACTGGTTACAGCGAGCACAGTTATGCCTACTTTCAAATGCAGAAATAGAAATCAACCAATCAAGTGCAACCAAATACAAATCTTCAAAATGCATGGTTTTTATTTTCTCTGTAAGAAAAAGCTAATTATAGTGTTTTTGTAGTGTATTTTGTAATGTAAATGGCATGAGCAAATAGACAAATGAGCTAGAGTTCAGGGTGTGGCTATTTGGGATCTCAGCAGGGCTCGCTCAGTCTGTCACTCAGTCAGTCACTCAGTCAGTCACTCAGTCAGTCACTCAGTCAGTCACTCAGTCAGTCACTCAGTCTGTCACTCAGTCTGTCACTCAGTCTGTCACTCAGTCTGTCACTCAGTCTGTCACTCAGTCTGTCACTCAGTCTGTCACTCAGTCTGTCACTCAGTCTGTCACTCAGTCTGTCACTCAGTCTGTCACTCAGTCTGTCACTCAGTCTGTCACTCAGTCTGTCACTCAGTCTGTCACTCAGTCTGTCACTCAGTCTGTCTGTCCTGAAAGAATAGAGACATTTCAAATGTCATATTATGGCTATACAAAGCATTGTAACAATGTGCAAATAGTTAAAGTACAAAAGGGAAAATAAATAAACATAAATATAGGTTGTATTTACAATGGTGTTTGTTCTTCACTGGTTGCCCTTTTCTTGTGGCAACAGGTCACAAATCTTGCTGCTGTGATGTCACACTGTGGTATTTCACCCAGTAGATATGGGAGTTTATCAAAGTTGGATTTGTTTTCAAATTATTTGTGGGTCTGTGTAATCTGATGAAAATATGTGTCTCTAATACGGTCATACATTGGGCAGGAGGTTAGGAAGTGCAGCTCAGTTTCCACCTCCTTTTGTGGGCAGTGGGCACATAGGCTACTATTTTTGTTAATTCTTTCCAATGTGTCAAGTAATTATCTTTTTGTTTTCTCATGATTTGGTTGGGTCTAATTGTGCTGTTGTCCTGGGGCTCTGTAGGGTGTGTTTGTGTTTGTGAACAGAGCCCCAGGACCAGCTTGCTTAGGGGACTCTTCTCCAGGTTCATCTCTCTGTAGGTGATGGCTTTGTTATGGAATGTGTGGGCATCGCTTCCTTTTAGGTGGTTGTAGAATTTAACTGCTCTTTTCTGGATTTTGATAATTAGCGAGTATCGGCCTAATTCTGCTCTGCATGCATTATTTGTTGTTCTACGTTGTACACTGTGAATATTTATGCATAATTCTGTATGCAGTCTCAATTTGGTGTTTATTCCATTTAGTGAATTCTTGGTTGGTGAGCGGACCCCAGACCTCACAACCATAAAGGGCAATGGGTTCTATAACTGATTCAAGTGTTTTTTGGCAGGATCCTAATTGGTATGTCAAATTGTATGTTCCTTTTAATGGCATAGAATGCGATGACCAACTGGCAAGTGTCTCTCAGATCGTTCACACCTTTGTGGAATTAACCTGTGGTGTTGATGTTTATGCCGAGGTATCTATCGTTTATTGTGTGCTCTAGGGAAACGGTGTCTAGATGGAATTTGTATTTGAGGTCCTGGCAACTGGACCTTTTTTGGAACACCATTATTTTTGTCTTACTGAGATTTACTGTCAGGGCCCAGGTCTCTCCAGAGAGGTCTGTACATAAGATCTAGGTGCTGCTGTCAGCCCTCCTTGGTTGGGGACAGAAGCACCAGATCATCAGCAAACAGTAGACATTTGACTAGTAGGGTGATGCCGGGTGCTGCAGACTCTTCTAGTGCCCTCGCCAATTCATTGATATACAGTGCCTTGCGAAAGTATTCGGCCCCCTTGAACTTTGCGACCTTTTGCCACATTTCAGGCTTCAAACATAAAGATATAAAACTGTATTTTTTTTGTGAAGAATCAACAACAAGTGGGACACAATCATGAAGTGGAACGACATTTATTGGATATTTCAAACTTTTTGAACAAATCAAAAACTGAAAAATTGGGCGTGCAAAATTATTCAGCCCCTTTCAGTGCAGCAAACTCTCTCCAGAAGTTCAGTGAGGATCTCTGAATGATCCAATGTTGACCTAAATGACTAATGATGATAAATACAATCCACCTGTGTGTAATCAAGTCTCCGTATAAATGCACCTGCACTGTGATAGTCTCAGAGGTCCGTTAAAAGCGCAGAGAGCATCATGAAGAATAAGGAACACACCAGGCAGGTCCGAGATACTGTTGTGAAGAAGTTTAAAGCCGGATTTGGATACAAAAAGATTTCCCAAGCTTTAAACATCCCAAGGAGCACTGTGTAAGCGATAATATTGAAATGGAAGGAGTATCAGACCACTGCAAATCTACCAAGACCTGGCCATCCCTCTAAACTTTCAGCTCATACAAGGTGAAGACTGATCAGAGATGCAGCCAAGAGGCCCATGATCACTCTGGATGAACTGCAGAGATCTACAGCTGAGGTGGGAGACTCTGTCCATAGGACAACAATCAGTCGTATATTGCACAAATCTGGCCTTTATGGAAGAGTGGCAAGAA